>NC_047166.1:22626023-22929773 GCF_009819705.1 Hippoglossus hippoglossus | reverse complement strand
CTCTTAAAAACATTTAAATCCACTTGATGGAGATTTTTATTTCAGTGAAAATGTCAAAAAACAAAAAATCTGGACTTGTTAAAGGAGGTAATAAAAAACAATTCTCGACCCACCCCTTCATCCTGATCTGTGCCAAGATTCAATGAGTTCTTCCTTGGCCCATGTCCTCTCCTTAAAAAAGAATTGGTTCAGTAGTATTTGTGTAATCCTGCTAAGAAGACAGATCCAGAAACAAACTGACAAACAGCAATGGAAGCTTAACCTCCTTGGCCGAGATACAGTAAATATTGCAGTTTGTCCAGTGCATTTATTTCACAGTGATTGCTACAAGTTACATTCAAAATCTGAATCTAAAATTTTTAGATTCAGATTTTACATAAAAAAATCACATGATGAATTAATAAGGCAGTATCTACAGATAAACCAACTCGTCGTTAGTTTATCTGAAGATATTTCTGCTCTAAGCTAAAAAAAAAATCCAAAATTAGAGAAAGGTATGAAAAACATTTGTGAGAATTTATCATCTCTTGATTAATCTTGAGATTCTTCAGAGGGGATCTGATGCCTACATTGGGAACCGCTGGACTTAAACAAGTTGTACTTCCAACAGTTAAATGCTAATTATATATTGATACATCAATACTGACGACATGCACAATCAGAAACTTTTTCTATTGTGAAGGTCAAATATCCTCCATGAAAAAGGCCTTGTCCATTATTTTGAGTTCTTCCTCGATAACTTCACTATAACTTCCTGCTCATTTTTAACCGGACTCAAACCGCTCTAGTTTAACAGCTGAGGGACACGTCGCCGCTTCCCGATGGCTGAAGCCCAGCCGCTCAGTGATCCCAGTGATCCCAGCTCTGACTATCATAGCTCAATCTGAGCGGGGGAGAAGGAGGCCCAGTGCCCAAGCATCAAATCATCATCACATAAAATGGTCCTGACACCAGCTAAAAAGGGAGATGGATCATGTGGCTTTGTGGTGCCAGAGAAGTTTGTCCCTTGATAGAGCCCTTAACTCAAAGCTAGTGCACCCCCCCTCCTGTTCCCATCACCACTAGACATTCGTATATAGCACACACACCGCACACACACATATGTCTGCCTCCCAACAGAGGTAATTCTCTCTCTCTTCAGGCTCAACAGCTTAACAAGGCCAAATCATAGCAAGCACCTCTTGGCTCAAGCATCCCACTTGGACAAGGCGTGTGTGAATGTGTGTCTGTGTCTCCCTTTGTGTATAGCTGGGGCGACTGTATTACAACTTTATCCCATAAGAATAGAACTGATATAATAGAAGCAGCAGGACAACTACCTCCTCGGAAATTTCAATATGAAGATGAAAAGCAGTAAGTCTTTTTGACAGCCCTCTGCTTCCTGCGAGCACATGTTTAAATGATGAATGTAAGGAGAAATAGCCGTAAGTGCCGCGGCCTGCAGTGTTTCCCATACATGGCTTTTACAGAGTCGACATGGTGAGGGCCCTGTATGCACAGACATAAATGACAGCTTTACAGTGTGCATAAAACCACTCCATAGAGGGAGGCACGTACTTATATCGACTGCGTCTCTGGATCTTTAAACAGCACCAGGAAGCTTCTGGTGTTAGTATGAGCCCACTGCAGTCAGTGACTCACATAGTGAAACAGTACATTACAGAATAGCTGATAAAAACAAATTACACAATGATTTGAGCATGTTAGAGATCAAAAGTTTTTCTATTTGGATTTAGTGATCTTCATTTTAAACTTGTGATTTAAAGCTAGGGTTGGCAATCCTGGGAAAGCTGGCAAGAGCCTCATGACAGAAAACACATGATTGATGGCTGTCCGGACGTGAAGAAGATTTCAACAAATAAGACAAAGTGAAACAACTTACCCATCCTACCTTTAACATTAACATGTCTTCCTAAGCATTCATGTAATATCACCATGACATATAGTCTGATGTGTTGCAAATGAACAGTGAAGCACAGTAACTAACTGTAATTATTCAATCACTGTACTTGAGTAGGATTTGGAGGTACCTCAATTTTTTATTTTCATTCTTTATTACTTTTATTTGTCTTGCTACGACTCGTGTTTATTTTTACAGGGATGAATATATAGCATGGACCTTTGCCTGATACCACAGCATTTTTAGTCGAACTATGGCAATCTCTTCATGGGTCCCACTCCGGTGAAATTTTCTTAACATGTTAACATGTCCCTCTTGTGCCTTTTGTATGATACAACATATTTTGAGGGAAATAAGCAGTCAATGCCATGGCTGAGTGTTTCCACCTCAATGCACCAGTAAACAAATGCCAATCAGAAAATTCAGACAGCCAGGATCTGTGATGTCACAAACCCAAGAAACCAGTCCTGTCAACTTGTGGGTGGGGCTCAGTAGCTCCTTAACTGCAGGTGGCGCTTTGAGGGTGGGGAGACAGGGAGAAGGGGATTTTTTTCATGTTTAACATTTAAAATATGTAATTTTGAGGAACAGAGAAGAGTTTTAGGAGGTGGAATAGGCTACTGGACTGGACAACAATAAATGGTGGCACTGCTGCTTTGAATCATTCTGCAAATAAATAGAAGGGATGTTTCTGTGCGGAGCCAACACTGTCACTCGTACAGTCTGTGCACCAGTTAATCAGGTGCACGGTAACTATAGCTTAATTTATAACTACACTTAAAAAAGAAAATTGTTGGACCAATTTAAACAATCCCAATTGGCAAAATACAAATGAATTATATATATATTTATTTGTTTATATTTTTTAATTTTTTTCCGAAATTAAATTGAAGTGCACTTATTTATTTATGATAGCCAATATGATAAAGTAACTAACAACAGATATTTTTGGCATGTTTGAATTAAGAATATAAAACTGCAGCCTTTTGAAAGAAACTTGAAATAAAGCTTTGTTTTCATTACTGTCCCTGATGGCAAGACATGATTTTAACTGTAGAAGAGCGAGAGGCACCTCCAGGGAACATGTGTGGGATCAGCATTTCTCTAAGCAGCAAAATGAGGGAGTATAAGACATGATGTAATGAAGCAGTTACGTAATTAGTGAAAATGCCAGTGTAAAAGATGTGTTTTATGAACTCTTACTCTGAACTGAATTATATTAATATAATAATGAAATTAAATCTCTGTGCAATGTGTATGTTGCCTTGTTTCTCAATGTGAAACCACATTTGCTTCTTCTTACAAGGTGTCTCTGCTCGATATTTTAAAAAGGAGCATTCTCGAAGACATTTTTACAACAGGTCTATATGACTAATTCCACCACCTGCAATTTCGAGCAGCTGCGGAAAGCCAGCCGTGTTGCAGATGCAGTGCCGTGCTCTCGGTTTGTAAAAGGAGTAATCATTTCATGTAGTTCAGAAACTGCACGTCACCCTCTCGATGGAGCCACCAGACAGATATTACGTTCACTTTGCACTGACTGCTCCCAGGGCCGAGGAATAATGAGGAGGCTGGAGAAACCTCAGGGGTAATGTGGGACGCCCTCGCTGTACAACAGATAAACAAATCATCTGATGTAATGTGTATGTTATCTGAATAATGATAACACCATGAATAATGTTATTTGAGTGACAAAAAATGGCTCCTTGATAAGAAGACCGGGGATTTACAGTATCTTTGGTGATGAACATGATAGTGGTGAAATAAATGCAGTCCGAAGCACAATGCTGTAATTCAATCTTTAGCTAAGATCTTTACGGTGCGGCCTCTGCCGTCAGCTGCACACTGCCATAGAGCGCCACATCTCCGAGATAAATTCTCATGACAGTCAGCGAAACGCTTCCATAACCAGTGACATGGGATGATTTCCTGCTTCTGACAAGCCCCAGTATTGAGTATGATAACACTTACTTTGTCTTCATCCTTGGCTGGAGTATAATATCAATCGGTTTGATGATCCAGCAAACCGAGTCGAGCACTTGTGTATCAATCTTCATACATCGCTGCCTAGTGTCTAACAAAGAGCCCAGAATGGGATCATTCAATCACTCCTGGGCTGCTCTGTGCTCGGCACTCTTGGCCTTCTCTACAGCTCAAGTGTTTCACTCCCTGTCAAGCATCTCTCCTATTTTTCATCCCCTTCTTTTCCCTGTCTCTTTCTTTCGCATAGGAGGGATAAAGGCACAATTTACAGATGATCATATCATTGCACGCCCGCCATAACTAAATGTGACACGGTCAAATAGAATATGGAAAAGGTGTATTTCTGCCTGTTCTCACCTCCCAAGTCTCACAACCTTTCCCATGACCTCCTCGCCTTAAGTTGGCTTTTACTACCCATAAATCATCACTGCTCTACCTTTTAACCTTTTACCACCACAGAAGCTTCGGTCATTATCTGTGGGTCCCTCTTTCCTGAGTATGAAAACTAAAATCCTCAATCTTCATGTTCTTATATTTCATATTAGAGGTTTATTATAGGTTACAACCTTAACTCTAAATGTTAAAAGCAATATTGTGACATTTTGGAAAATGCATCCTTTTTATTGGTAAGAATTAGATAAGAAGATTGATACAACTGTCAAATCAGTGCGCAGAATATTGTGCTATGAAACAGTTAAATGACAGTTCACTTAGCAGCTGGTAAAAGCTGGCCAGCCTCAGTCCAAATTCCATAAGGTCAATAATTGACACATATTATTCGGTCGTCATTGTGAGAATAGAAGCTGAACCTTTTTTATCCTTCAGTTTTTCTATAAACAAGATATCATGTGTTAATTGGGAAGGTCTAGAGGTATTTGTAAGCAGATTTCTACGAGGTTCAGAAGGAGCCAGACTAGTTGCTAAGCTAAGCTAATCAGCTAATGGCAGTATCACTTCATGTTTACTATATTTATTTAATTATTTTTATGTATGGCAATCTACTCGTCTGACTTTTGGAAAAAAAAATGTAAATAAGTGTCAAAGGAAAAGAAACACGTAAAATACCAAACAATTCCTTTGAAGAGCTACAAAGTGTAATTATATGGTACTACTATTAGAACTAGTTTTTGGTTAGATTGCTTTTTGGTATTAAGCTTGCATGACATTGTTTAAAAGGTGTCTTAAATTCAATATTAATTCCATACTTACATGGTATTTTATGTTTTACAGTGCAGTAAACTGTAGGCCTATATTTTCTTCTTTTCATGAAAATCTGTAATATCCTAGACCTTTACAACGGAATGCTCTGGCTGCTATTAGAGGGAATTATAACACAAACTTACTCCATTCTCAATACCTCACTTTGGTCAAACACTGGCCTCCTACACAATGCATGAACAGATTGATGTGGAAACACATGAACACACATCAGCTACATTTGATTCTGCATTGCACTGCCATCATGCAAACAAGGTTTACAGTACATGTATACAACTGAAGACCTTTTGAGCATCAAAACCTGCACCTGATGTTGTCGTATCATATGTGTTGTGTAATAACAAAAGTTAACATCTTTATCTGTGCAGACTATTTACACCGACTGTCTCCATTAAATGTGGCTCTGCGGCCGGGTTTGGTGCAGACAACTATGAGGCTGTGCTCTCCCAGTGAAATATTGCTCAATCAATAGACACTCAGCAATCAACTTTTACTTGTCAGTTTTGATATATCCGATCATAGCTTTGGGTTGTTTTGCGATGTCTAATGTTCTGTGAAGATGGGCTTTTCATATTCTTTATCGTTTCTCTCCTCTGTTGTTTTTTTTTTTTTTTGCCCCCATCGACAAAAAAATGCGTTTGCACTTTTGTGAAATAAAACCTCAGAGGGAGAGAGGGGGGTGGAGGAGTGGAGGGGGGGGGGGATGAGAGAGAGAGAGGGTGTGTAAAGGAAACAATGAAATTTAACCCGTTTAAAACTGTATCATTTTCTGACCATACCTCAGGGCGCTGGGTGTTTATCGGCGGGACTGGAGAAGCAGAGATCACCGGACTGGTAATTGTTTCCTCTAAATCTGCTGAGCTCTGAGGAACACCAAGTGCAGTTTTTCATCAGACAGAGAATGAGAGGGTAAAAGGACAATACTAAGAAAAGCAAAAATGCTTTAGTCCATCATGCTGGTTTTTATCACTTCATCTAACAAGAGAGTAAGGCCACTAGCCTTCCACACAATGTAATTATAAACATGGCTTTTGCCACTGCATGGAGGAAGGTTGACGTTGGCTTCTGCTGCCACTGAAACCCAAACATTCTTTTCTTTTTTAAGTAAAGTTACCATGAAGAAAAAGAAACAATAAATTGCATATGTATTTTAAATTTGATGGGAACAGAAGGAGAGGTGAGGTGTTCGGGAAAAAGGACCTTGTCTCTAACTTGATTTGACATATTCCTATTGAGTCAAAGCTCAGCAATAGGCCTGATATCTCATTTAGCTGTAAAGTGATGTGCTCTGTGCACAGCCACAGAAAGACATCAGAAAGGCAAAGTACTGCCACACTCCACTCGGACCAATTTGTCTCCATCACTCCATTCATATAAACACTGAATGATTTAGCTAAAATTGTGCAGAAAATCTTATGGGGATTTTTTCCCCCACTTTGTTTTCATTATACTTGTGAGTATGTTAGAGGTTTCGATTCTATGCGTGCGTTTGCCTTTGAAAGTCTCAGATTTAGTGCGGCGGTATTGGCTCATTTTTCATATCCATTGTTGGCTTGTCAGGGTGTCATAGCTGTTCCACGGAGCTGTTAGATCAGTCCAAATGTATAAATCATCCAGGATCTGACACATTCATTTAATTTGGGGGGCCCTGGTGCGGCAGCAGGCCTATTAATGAAAAATCCCTGCCCTGGTTGCTGAGTGGGAACGTTCAGCCTTTTTTCTATTTTATTTTATTTTTTATATTAACATGGATATTCTGTATGATTTCCCACAGTCTCCTGTCGGCTGCCGCCCTGGCACTTTGTCATTTATCATCATATGTTACGTTGGTCTGTTGAATTCGTTCAGTCGAAAGCCCTTTATGAAAATCACTTTGCGTATTAAGAAAAAAGGGCAAACTCTGTGGTTGCAAGGTGGACCCAACCTCTCAGATTCCTCAATGCAGCGCTAGTTCCAACCCCGGAGCCTGTGTTATTGTTTTCCATCTGTGAAATAAAGTAACAGGTACTTAATGTACCAAAAACAATTTGTACAGCAGTTCTTTTCCCCATTGAAGGCGTGCATGGCTCGCTGAGGGCTTCCCTTATCTCAGCGAGGCTAATCCATTTTCACACTGCGCTCCGGCGCTCTCATTTTACAGCTGAGGAGCTCTCCGGCTCCACGCTGGGCCTGAAATGGGACCCCAGTCACTGTGGCCCCTTGGAGTTTGCGTAGGTAAGTGTGCAGAACAAATGCTGAAAAGTCTTTAAAAAGTTAAAGGGACTAGTTTGGCTTTTCTCCCCCCCCCCCTTCTCTTTCTCTTTTTCTCTCTCTCCCTGGGTCCCACCTGATCACCTCCATTTTTTCTGCATTTCACAGTGTGAGCAGCTTTCCTTGAGTGCTGTCACAGGAGAGGGTTTCAAACTGGAGGAGTGTACAGAAAGTCAAAAATGGTCTATATCTCTTTTCTGTAATGTACAGGTGATCTGTTTTTTGATTAATGTACGTGAACACACCACTATTTACAGTTTGATGTTAGAGAATAAAAATGATGTTAAGTCAACCCACTTATGCAGACTGATACAAAGGCACTGTTGAGAACAAAATATATTAATGCCACATGTGCAAGCTGCAGTAAGAACTAAATGGGAGCAAGTGGGAGTGATTGTGGTTTGAAATGATTACCACAAAACTTGATGGATTAGTGTTGCATATCAAAAAAGACGTGATTAGGATGTTAAGGATGGGGGAAGTAAATGACTCCTAAAAGGAATTGACTATAATATGCAGCTCTTTTTTCATACAAAGAACGTATTTTGTTTTGGTCAACATACTTAACATTGAAAAGAACAAAAAAAAATCCTTTCCCAACATTAACATTATGCATTTGTTTCCCTGAGCATCAAGGAATGCACATCACACCAGACTGTGGCAAAACAAAAAGCTGGCAGTTCTGTTGCTTGATAATGATATCTGGGTCCCACAGCGTCCACATGAATTACTATCTAATGGGGGGTCCTTCTGTTGGTCTGGTATCATGGGTGCGAGATTCTGGTGCAGGTTGGAAAGCCCTTCCTGAGGCGTCTTTGTTTGAGACACAGCCAAGATCATCCTGGTTCAAAGGTGTGCAGAGAAAGGACAAAGGATAATTCTGCTTTCAGCACCAGTGTAATTGGGGATATGGAGAATTTATATCTGTGACATTTAAAAATAATCTAAACTTTGACTAATTGAATACACAGTGTCATTATTTAAGAAAATACTTAAGTTCAAAAGCCTTGACCTTGTATTCAACTGACGTTAATTACAAAATTGACAGGCGCCGTGAATACAAAGTTCACACAATTTCTTTGTTTGGTTGTTTTTTTTTCCACATATCACTGACAAACTGTTTGGATATACTTACAAGCCGTGCTCCTAACCCTTCGCCATCCCATCATTGCCAAGTCACTTAAGGCATCTGTGGCCTCTCTGGCCCAGCCTCTGCAGCCCCATCAGCCCCCCGTTGTGGCCCATAACAGCGCATGCCCACTTGGCCGGGCCAGCCGGGAGGGCAGTCGGGCCAGGACTCCCAGGACTCCCAAGCATCCAGAGCAGCTGGAAGTCCCATCTTCCCATCTTGCTTCTCAGCAAAACAATCAAAACACAGAAAATCTATAATAAATCAGTCTCGGGCCCTATCTGGGAAAAGAAGAAGGGGGCTCAGTCGAGGAAAATCGCTGTCTGAAAAGTGAAACCAAGGAATTTTTTCCTAAGCAGGTTGAAGAAAGCAGGGTGGATACATTTGAGATGGCAGGGTTGCTAGTTCAAAGTCCATCCATTAGCAATACTGTTGGTTCCTGAAGATACCTAAAGATAACCCCATAATAATAAAGGTTAACAAAAAGAGCATGATAACTTCAGGGACCTCTGCTGAATGCCTCAGCCCTGTAATTTATATAAAGGGGAAAGCAGAGGTAATGTGATTACCTCTGGGTTGAACATTTGCAGTTGTGCATAAGTGAATGCGCAAGTCTGTTGATGTGATTCACAGTTCAAACTTACTTAGCCTCATTGAGTTAACCCCTCTAACCTAAACAACTGTAATGGAGAGCATGAAAAATCCCCGCTCTCTCTCTTTCCCTCTTGTCTCGCACCCCCCCAAACACACTCACACACACATACACACTCTTTAGTCTGACCACCCCAAGCTAATGCAGTTGACTCAGAAGGTCATTTGCAGTTCAGCGTGAGGTTAGAGATAAAGACACACACACGAATTCTCTCTTTGTGTTTGCCTTCTCGTCTTCGGGCACGGGAAGGGGAAACGCACAAAGGTAGGGGGGGGTGTTAACATTGTCAAGATCTTAACTTTAGTGTTAATTTGTTCAACTTGTCCTCTGTTTTTATGTGAAGGAAATGTGGAGATTATGAAAGGAATCATCCAGGTGGCTCAATTCGTGATGTATGACTCCTATAAATTAAATCAGATTACAAGATTTTCTCAAAATAGAGATACAGTCCCTCTGCTGTGGTGTCTATTTTGGTGGGCCCGAGTGTTTACATTAAGATGAGCTGGATTCCTTCACTCTCTCACCCACTCGGGAGTGATTTGAAGTCTGCTCGCTCGTCCATGGGGCTAATGCACAGCGAGGCCAAGCTAGACTGCGTCTGAATGGGCCTCGGAGCAGCTGGAAGGAAGAGATTCATAATCACCAGGCGAGATGACAGGTGGATCAAATTTCTAAACTTTTTTTGTTTGAGCGGTGACAGGCGATCAGTCAGCGGGAGAAGATGGTGTTTTCTTAACCTTAGAGTTGCATTAAGTTGACATCCTGCCGTAGCGGAACTAGGTGACATATTGATGTGGAGGAAATATAACAGGCGGGGAAGCTTCAAGACTTAAGGGTTTGGCAGAGGGGGAAAAAAAATTACAAGCAAGAGGGGTTTGGGGGTTTTATGGGTAACAGTCAAACAAAGCGACCACCTTTATGGTCTGTCTGTGTATATGTCTGCTTCAGCTCGGCAACGTTTGGGGGAGTTTGATGCCTGAAAATAAAAGTGCAAGAAAACAAAAGAAGGATTCAAAGATGACACAAAGTCAAATGAGTGATGCTATTATCAATTGCTGATATAAAGGGATATGTCATATACACAAAAACACCTAATTCATCGATTTATACACAGTAAACAGCGGATGGACACCCTACAGTGATTTTTCAATTTAGACCTTGAATGGTGATGCCCTCCACCATAAGCCGAGTATATTGGTGAGGCGAGCTAAAAGCCATGCATCAAATCAAAGTGGAGAGTGTTACCATAAGCATGAAGACAAACTGCTCTCACGTTTCTAAGTACAGAAGTCTACGTTCAGTTACTTTGTCACAAATCACTGCAAGGCTTCCCTCCCAATCCGTCATTTTCGGGATTACCGGGAGTTTGCGCGGTGCCGCCGCGGGCTCACAAGCCTGTCACCTGCTCAGTGGGGGTAATAATTGGTATGAAATAGCGTTATGGACAGCTGAAAGGTAAGTGCTCTGATTGACTTAGAATCCGCTCCGAGGATTCCTGTTTTACACTTTGTGTCAGGGTTCCTGCTTTTCCTCAACTCTCTCTCCTTTTTTTTTTCTCCTTCTTTTTAGTGATATGGATTTGTTGTCATGGAGGCCCGACGAGCTCGCTGACATGTCTGTCAGAAAATGAATTTTTTCATTTCAGCCGCCCCTTGATTGACTCCATTTGTGTGGTGTGACTCTATCAGAAAACGCCAGTCTCCTGCTCATTCAGTCATCCGCTCCTGACTGGCGAAGTGGAGAGTCAAGACACAGACAGTGAGAGGACGGGAGAGAGAGATGGGGGAAAAGGAATGAAAACTGAGGCTGTAATCAACATATCAGTGAGATATGAAGAGATTTACTTTTTATTTGATCTCTTCCTCTTTTTTTTCCCTTTTTGCACTTAATGTTATTTGTAGCGTTTATTCTCCGCTGAGAGATGAGATGTGAAGATGCGGGAGCCAGAGCGGGGAGAGTGAGCGGTCATGCTGCATAGCGATGCACTTGCACGCTTGCACCGAACAAACAGGCGTAGGAATCTGTACTGCGGGGATGTGCATAGCAAATCACACACTACACGACATGCATCTGACAGGGAACAAGAGGAATTTGTTTCGCTCTAACACTTGAGACAAAGATGGGAAGGAGGTGGGAGGGGAGGAAGTGTGTCACTTGCGTGTCGCGAAACACAAATCGGAGATGTGAAATGACATGTCTCTTGTCATAGACGTCCTTTGATGTTAGATGCACAAGTTAGATAAAAAAAGTATTAGTAACATGATACAAAATGCAGTCAAAGGACCAACAGCCACATTCTGAATTTGTCAAATTGATGGTGCATTGTGGGAGAAAAAAAAAAAGATAAGACAGAGGGAATAAAGCATCACCTTTCAGGTCACCCAGTTGTTATTTGTGCCTTAATTCAGCAGCTGGTGTTAGTCGTTCAAAAAGGCAGAGGCAGTGGCCGTGATGCTCCGAGCGTCACATATTCTTTTCTATGGCTTATCAGTCGGAGAGCCAGAGGAGCTGTCCGGTCTCATTCTCTCATTGGAGAGCACATGTCAGGACCTATTTGCCACTGGTTACTTTGAGAGTGACATCAGTGATGACCCTTTGACCCCGGCTGACGGAGAAATGCCTCCGCAATAGTTTTCCATTACAGAGGCGAGAGAGCACGGACACCAGACGGATATGTTGAAATTGGAAAATAGGAAAACTGGAAAAGGCATTTAGACCTGTGCTTGACCTATCATGTTTCAGTTTTCTGAAGGAGGTTTTATGAAATGAGTATTTGACCCATAAACAAAGCCTTTGTCATCGGCCTGCTTTTTTTTCCATGCTCTGACTTGTCCAGTAAAGACTATTACAGAGGTCGTTACACCAACACATTGAGCCTCCACTCATTTCATTTTGTCCTCCTTTTTTTCCTGATGATGATGTGTACCTGCTTTTCCATCTGACTATGTGTGGATCGGCCTTGAGTGTATCTGTAGGGTTTCGAATTAGGGGACAAATTGTTGTGGCCGAGCTTTCGACATGCCTCTCAACAGGTTGGGTGCCGGAGTTTCATATAGATCTGAGCCGAGCCGTGACGCCGGTGATGAAGAGCACTCTGATGCTGCTGCAGTTTTCCAACACAAAAGATGCGATGACAACACCACCTGAATCCCTTTGAAATAGGTCTGACTGTTGCATGAAGGCTTGATGGTATATGTCATAGTATACACACTGTATGCATGTACAGTTATACACTTTTATTGACTCTAAGTCTATTCAAATTAACTTTTTATATTTATATTTTTTTTAAATCATTTTTATTGGAACTAAAGAGTGAAACTCTGAATGCAAAGCAAGTTTTGTGTTGCATCACTCGCTCTAGTTTGGTTCCCACAAGACCCGATGACCTGCTAGTGTCAGCACCTGTCTTCGGTGAAAAACATGAAATTGCATCTCCCCGTCTATCATGTCGCAGCATTTCCTCGCATGAATTATGTATTTATTCACAACCCGCATTGACAATTGTTTGTTATCTCATTAGACAAAATTATTTATTCAGGTTTGGTGTGAAAGCAGCATTAAAATCAGTACTTTGATAGTATTGTAGAAATTGACGAACAATGAGATAGAATGTGCTGCTTGTGAGCTTTATGTGCTGGTGAATCGATTTGAATAAAACATTTTGACAAAGCCAGACCAGTGGTGTCCAGTCTTTACGCTGAGCCAAACAGCTACTAAAATTACCCTCATATTTAATGTACAGAAATGACAATGCTCTTAATTTTCTTATTGGACTCATGGCAAGCAAGAAAATATATTCCTCAGCTACCTACTTTATCCCATGGTAACATCGACATAATAACAGTACAATCTGGGTGTCGGAGACTGTGATGTATGTTTACCGCTGCCACATTTCTTTCTTAGTAATCACAAGTATAAACCCCAATATGCTTCCTTCAACTGCTGATTATGTACTGTACAGATTACATGACACACCAGCTCTCCCATCACATTCCCATCTGCAGTACAGTCTCTGACTCTTTTAGAAACCTATTATATGAATGTCATCAAGAGCATCTGTGCTGCAGCGTGTGACTGTCTGATTGACAAATTACCTGCTGTAAACCACGGAAAAAGAAAAGCAAACTGTGTGGGAAGAAGTTCTCTTCCAGCACTGATTCATGTCATATGATGGGGACGCTCTGATAGGGGTATTTCTGCCTTAGCCCCCAGTATGCATCCCTGTAGCTCATAAAGACACATGTCACTATGTCAGAGCTGGGCAGGTCAATCTGAAGCGACGGCGAATCGTGCTCGCTTCTCAGCTACCACCGCTGGACTATACCTTCCTGATAAATTACATTTATGAAAGCTGCAATTACCTGATTACCTCGCTGCTCTGGCTCCCACTCACTAGCAGGATTCATCACGGCCCTATAATTTCATTCAAATTACCCATGAACCTTGGTGCGCAGTGTCAACACTAAATGCCATTGTGACCCTATTGAGTGTAAGTAATGTCCTCTGCGGTCAGCACAGTAGTAACTGAAATAATAAGCTGTTTCTTAAAATGAACATCCAGAGGTGAAAGGAGCGAGACAGACAGATATTACAGGTATGAACATGCTAAGAAGTGACAAACCAATCACTCAGAACCCAGCGGAAGATATGAAAAGTGTAGTTTAGACGCTGGTGTACGCTGGGATCGGCATGCAGCAGCTGAGATAGTGACATAGCCCCCTTGACCATCCACACCACGAGCCCCACGGGAAGCTCACAGCAGATTATTATTCTCTTTACCTCCCTTCCTTCGAGCAAACTGACCTCCTCAGACCTCCCGATATAAAAGCTCCTGTATCCTCAGACCGGCTCCAACCTAAAGAGCGACAAAACAAACTAACCGCTGGGCCGGTATATGGGCCCTCCCATGGTCCACCATCTCTCGCTCGGCATGGATGCGGCACTTCTGATTCTGCCCTCACACGCTGAACCTACCAGAGCTATGAAATTTTTTATAGTCCTAAAGACTTATGTTGCACACTGAAGGTGATCAAGTAAGAGAACAACTAAGTTTTCCATCTCCAGGAGGTGCCTCGCAACATGAAAGTTGAAGCGGGCATGAAGTGGATTTCCTCACGCATTCATAAATTCATTAGTCTAAACTTTTCAGTGTATCAGTTACATTAAGGCTCATTAACTTCTTTTTTCCTGCTTTATATTAGCTAATTAGCTCAGGGGTGGCCACAAATTAATTACCATCTTCTACACCCTCATGCAATTGCATTGTGTTTATTTAGTCTCTCCTATTAACTTTTAATCTTTTCCCACTCGTAAAAACAGGCAATTAACATTTTTTGATAAACAAAAATGATGCAAGCACAGGGATAATCAGCAGCTCTGCATGTCGTCTTTGCAAAATTACCCTGTCAGCTAATTTGACCCTCGAACCATCCTCGGTCCAGACAGGGCTCTTTGGTCCGTTAGATTGGCTGCTGCATGGTGGTAGCACAGCATGTCACAATGCTGTGACCTTTGTTTTTCTTTTTGCACTTTCCTTCTCTCCAGCACTTCTTCCCCTGCACATGATGTTGCTTTCTGTGCATGTGTTGCGTGGTAGACGCCAACCACTATGTTGATATCCTGTCTCCCTTTTGTTGTGCCGGAGTGAGGCGATCCATGATATGACAGCGGAACATTCTGCACAGAGATGCTGCGGAAGTCTTCAATTTTCCTGAGTGTATTTCAATAAACCAACACAATGGCTGCTTCATTAGCCCATTGATTCATTAATGTAGCCATCATTCTTCCTCATATTCACAGAGCACAAACACTGATGATACAAAAGGTAACAGTAATGATAACTCCGGCCACGGTCGAATTCCTGTTAAGGCACCAGGCGGCTATCCGCTTTGATAAAGAGGGCCATTTATACGCTGTCTCCTAGCACAGGGTCATCCTTCTCCATATTCTGTGTATTGACCCGGGTTGTTCCTTTTATTACAAGCAGGTTTTTTATTGAAGGATGATTACATTGAATGATGTCAAGCGAGGGGAGAAAAGATCGACCAGAATAATGACGTTCCGGAGAGGAGAGAAAGCGGAGGGGGTGGGCGGAGGGGTCGATGGCTGCACTTGCCCTGTCTTTCTGCGCGGCCTCACAAATTGAGTCGCATCCTTGCTCATCCATTATTTAAGGCCGATCGGACTCTCTTGGCAACTATGGATTTGATAATCATTCCCATGTCCATATTAAATATGTGACATAAATATCACAGTAGGGGCTTGTCAATAAGAGAGCAGCAGTGTGAAACTGGGGTGTAAAACAGAAACTAATATATGGATATGAGGCAGAGAGGAGATGAAAAGCTTGTGCAGGTGTTTCACTGCTTCTGAGACAATAAGGAGCTGAGAGATATTGGAATTGTACCATGTACCTGAAACAGCAGGAAATGCTCCTAAACACATGCATGACTTGTTGTTTTAACACATTGAAACAACCTTATGTTTTGTAACATTATGTTGGATGTGCAGCTTCTCCTCCAACATATTTTAGCACGTATCAACATGGTTTACCTACATGTATGATACATGTGTGCTTAGTGTTAATCTTAGCTTACTAACAGGCTAAATTTAAATGGTGACCTTCTTTTTTAAGATTCTTTATGTAAGTTCTCTCTGCCACTGAAGGTGGTGTCGTGCTGGGAGAGGGTGGTGGCGACGGGCGTTTACCAAGAGCTTCGGGTCATTGTTGTGTTTAAAAGACATAGACACCCTGAGATTGGATTGCTACAGTCACTTTGCTATTGGAACGCGACGATACGTGCTGGCTTGCTAAGGCTAACTAGCGTATGTGAGAGAAATTAAAGCAAAACAAGACTTACTACAGCTCTTGGCGATTCAAGAAATGAAGTGTGATGCTGAACTCAGGATTCTGCTCGATTGGTAACAACTATTAAAGCTCTGTTGTCTATGTATCAACAGCCAAAACATTCCTATACATTCATATAGCCCCTTTCAGGATGACCTAAACCTTCAGGAAAGTTCCACCTGAGTATGTCTGCACCAGAACGTGCTGTATCCATCGGCAGCAAGCGCAACAAAGCACACGTTTATTCATATGAAAATGTGTCTGTGTGGGCGATGTAGCAGTGCACAAGGGGAAGAAGAGGGTGTCGGGTTGTAAGTCACCACATAAATAAGGTGGAGAGAGGGCTGATAACAAGAACCAGCATCTGCCAGGCAGGCAGGCCGTATGTCTCCTCTCTCCACGGTGGACTCTTCGTCTCCTGTGATTTTCTCCAGCTGCTGGCCATGAATACTGGCCTATGCACTCTAGATTAAAGCACAACACATGTTTCTCTGCAGGCTAGACTATATATCATCCCCTGATAACCGATGACAAACGCTGCTACATATTGTCTCAGAGCAAAGACGGGGTACGGAAAAACAATGTTTGGATGTGAGATATCTGTTACTCAGTCTTGCTTTAACCTTATCATGTTTAAATTTTGCATGTGTATACGTCCTGTACACATTTAGCCAGGATTAACTAATTGATTTCTACAAAGGCTGCGAAAACAAAAACATCCACTATTACACTATTACAGTCAGTTTTCTCCGGCAACAGCAAACAACAGAACTTCAAATGGATTCCTGAGAAGACTGTGGACATCTCTACTCTTCCTGCTCTCACTTGCTCATCTAGGTTGAGCCAGTCCAACAGTGGTCTAAGCGTGTTGTATGTTACAGGAGAACCAGCCCATAGACTAGGTTTGATGGTTGGGCTTTTTTTTCAGTCATTTCGTTATATGTAGTTTTGCCATGATGACCGAGGTGAAATGAAGTCTCAACTCTTCTGAGACTCACTCCTTTGGGCTTATTTTAGACTTTAATGGCAGTGATGTATTGTTGGTCAGTGAATATGATGCTCTGTCCTCCTTTTCTGCCAGGGTGGCTATATTCCCTGTTTCTTCACCTTGTCACAAATGGGACTAAATCATGTCAAAGTAGCACAATTTTTATTTAGATTATTCTCCACCATTGAGACTATGTCATTTGTGAGACACGGCGGAGATGAACTACTGAACAAATTGGAATTGAAATTATTGAAACTTGGTAGAAGGATATGAAATTGGCCAAGAAGGAAGCCATTGAATTTCGGCGGCAAATGGAAAAAGGGGCTGATCAAGGAAAATCACTTTCTTTAACCTAAAAGGATTTCGATTTTTTTTACATTTTCTCTGATTTCTAAGAGAATATTCGTGGATCTAGATGAAAAAAGACGGGGATGTATAGGGGAGGGATAGTTGTGAGTGACATGAAAAACTGGATCTAGTGAATTTAAATGTGGTTCCAAAAGGGGACTGTTGGGCTTTGACACAGGTAATGTATATACTATACTGAGTGCCATTCTTGACAGGATACAACTGCAGCTTCACATTAAAAGCTCATATTAGTTATTTCTCACTCTTTGTCTGGGAGTGGCTGTACAAGCCATGGGCCCCTGTCACCAACAGGAACTAATGTTTAGCTCATGTCATGACACCAGGTCCTCCTCCATCTCACACAACAGCTTACAAGCATCAGACTTAGCAGACCTTCGTCGTCGTGCTGACCATAATAAACACACGGTGAAGGTTGTGGAACTGGCACTGTTTGGTTAGGGTTATGCATAAAAACTGCTCGATTATGTCATTAAAGTTACTGTAAAAAATACTAAGACGGTGGAACTGTCACGGATAAAAAAAAAGCTACATTGACTGTGTTTGAAATGGGAAATGAAAAGTTGTGATTGTTATCAAATCCATTGACCTGACCTAATTAAATAATGAATCAGTGCTACATTCATTAAAATATTCAAATTCTACAGTCTTGAAAATGTGCAGAGAAATCACAGGCCAGACTCAAACTGTAACATCCTGTTACGTTTCTGCATATTCCACTTTCTGTATTATTTTGTACATCACTAATATTTCCTGTCTTTGCAGTTCCTGATTCCTGTAACTTCCCATTGTGCTTTGACAGATTGTCTTGTGACCCTTGTGTGTAAGTGTCTAGTGTTTGTCCAAGTGCTTCTTCTCTGTGTTTTACTTGTGCTTTTGTTTTTGGCACTTTAGATGTTTGCCTGCGTCCTGCCTATGTTTGGTTGCCTTGCCTGCTCTGACTTCTTCTGTATGATCAATTGAACTGTGAATAAACACTACACCTTTTTGTCCTAAACCCTAAAGGTGTTCTCTGCATTGTATTATTACTCTGCAAATGTCACACTAACAAGGAAGTGGTCTCCGTGCATTTTCCTGAAACATTCCTGATCTGACAAAAGGTCTTTTGAGGTCTCTCAATAAGGTCTTGAAGGAGACATTCTGCTCATAATGTTCAGAAAATGCATCACTTTCCTCATTCTGTCCATTGCTGCAGCTCCTCTTTTCAGCCTCTGTCTGAAACACTTGGTTTTAGCTTCTGTCTCTTTATTTCCCCCTCCTGACTGAAGGTCTGCACTTTACCTGGATTTATAAGGGGGCATGAGAGACTACGTAAATGTCATGATGTTACATCACGAAACGCCCGGATGAGGTGTTTCAGACTGTTCAACTTCAGATCCTCCACATACACAAAAACAAATATAACATACTAAAGGAAAGAAAAACCTGAAAACGCATAGGTCTCCTTTAAATCACACATAACCTAAGTAATTAGTAAACTTTACTTTGTTCAGATTAGTGTTTTTTATGTCCCATCAAATAAATAAGTACATCTTGGTTTCACTTCATGACTGACTTTATTACTTTTTGAAATTGTTGTCAAGTAAAGCAAAGAATCATTCCACCCAGCTATCAGTTAGCGATAGTACCATCAACCTTGTTTGTTGTCAACTCAAAGCCCAGCAGCACATTGCTGTGCCATGCAAATACATTATGGAAGGTGAGGCCACCCAGCCCTCTCCATTAAAAGCAAACATGTAAGTCTTTTTTAATGTCAAACATTTATGAAATAACTGCAAATATATTCATTCACCCCTGAAATGGCCGTGAACTTTTTTTCGATAGTTGTATGTGAGGGAAAAAGTGCATTAATATTGGATTAATGGATTAATTAAAATATAAGTTTGAAAGGCTCATGTATAAGCAAGGCAGTATTACTTTTTCTCTTAAACATGTTTTTAAATGTTATTATTAATATTGATGATGATGCATAACATTTTTATGTGAACCACAATAAACAGTGAAGATTAACGTGTTTATAGTGACGGTAAAATTTTCACAACGATTTTCTCGGACAAGCTACATCCTTCCCTTTAACGAGAGCACCCACTGTCATTGTTGCATCAGTATAGAGGTAACTATCAGTGGAGCAGGGAAAACAAATTCAATAATAATTAACTTGGGTCATCTACCCATCTGCTATGGCTCATAAACCTTAGAGAAAATTTCCCCCAGAACTTTTCTAAAGCCTTTAAGTCTCCCACATGCCTGTGAGAGATGCTTTACACAGACCAAACTCTGCTTCATGTTTCAGGCCTTAGCCTGCTTCAGCCAAGCCAGAATCCCTGAAACATCATTTAATATGCATATCCGTGAACATTAAGACCATGGGCATTCTTTAATGGTTACAGTTGTAAAACATGTTTAAATACAACGAATTTGAATACAATCAACATTTGAGCAGTCTGCCCCTGCTCATCAACACCTCACACCAGCTCTGGACACTTTTAAAACTCATGCACCTGAAAACCCATTTTTACTCTTTTTAACCTTTTCTAACCCTTTTAAAACAGGTTGAGACTTTTATTTATGAATTTTTATGCTTTACAAATACATTTACTTGGCTTGACATGCATGATTAATGTTGAGTGTACTGTGGACAGAGCTCTACTCCTCCAAAGATACATCTATTTGGACTAAGGGTTCTGGAGTTTTCACAAAGTAGATACCTTATGCTTTTTTTTTTTTAAGTGAAATTAGAAATGCAATTCTTTATGGTCAGTGATGTCCAGATTGTGCCACTTTAATACTTTTGGGTTTTAATTAGGTCAAAGGAAACAGAAACAGAATATTGTTTGCTTTTTTTTACTATATTTTTTACTGGGGTTTTATTTTGTATTTTTCACTCTCATAAAAACAAACATACAGGTTAATCTTTTCTAACATTCACAAAAGCAACATTTCTTTAGATAATGTCCGACAAGCTTCCAAGCACGTGAGTCAAGTTGATTTATGACATTCATATAATAAGAAGTTTTAAGTTTTACAGTGTTATAGCTATGGAAATATAGTGTACAACACGGCCACTGTCACAGCACAAAGGAGCAATCAAAGAGTTTCTCTCTGGTCACTGCAGCTCCGCTTGAAAACCACATTCTCCTCTTTTACATTTCTTCTACTATCTTTTACACTCAACCAGACAAAGTGTGGCCCTGCAGTGTGCCGGCTCTGTTGTTGTGTGCCGTATGAGCCGCTCTCTATGCCGGCTGTCAGCTGGCTGTAGAGCTAATATCGGGGCTGCCTCTCCGCCTGGCAGACCCAATCAGACTCTGGAAGCTGGGCTGATTGGACTGACATACTCCATCAAACCCAGCATCAAACCGCCTCTGACCATACACTGGGGCCTGACTGCTTTGGACATCACGGAGTAGGCCGGCACAGGCTTTTTTAAACAATCCTAATATAGATCACAGAGGTTTCTACCCCACTGCTTCTCCTGGTAGAGTTTCAGGGGTTTTAGATGCATTCTCCGAAGAAGTCTCAAGCTATTTATTTATATATACATTGACGCATGTGCACTTACTTTTGTTGCACGGGAGTTATGTGGAAAGTACAAATGATGTCCTTTTATTGCACTTTTTTGCATCTGTTCACTGTACACAAGCACTTAACATTTTATCTAATATTTAAAAAGTATTTTGGGTGTAGCAATTTAGTTTTAAAGGACCTAGTCAAATGTTCCACACTTGTAGTACCATGTAGTATTTATTATCAAAACATGTGGCATCAAGATTTTCATGCTTTGAACTGCTTTTAATCCGAGTATCTCAACCATACCGCACTTCCGATATAAAACTGTTAAACATAATTAAGTATTTCATATAATTGGATTGACTTTAATCATCTTTAATCACCCAAATATATTCTAAAATTGAAATGTTTATGAGAAAAAGGGATTTTTGTGGGAATGATCACAACCCTGAAAGCCTTGGACAAACATGTTGAACCTTCTAATTATCTAGTATAGTTAAGGAAGTACACTCAGCATCTGCGTGTGTGTGTGTGTGTGTTTCATTTCCGCCTGGAGGGGGGAATAAAAGGTTGTGAAAATTTGTCAGACAGTGCACGAGGAGCTTTACAATGCCAACAGCACTGTGAGCCACGAGAGGCATTGCTGCTCTTTTTCACTTACTAATAAGATTTGTTTGCTTTTTTCGGAAAAAAACACACAAAAATATAACATGAATGCTAAAAATCTGACTGTTACAAACACTTTCGTGGAGCACTGGGATTTAACTGACTGCTTCCACCGCTGTGCTGAGCTGTGCTGTCCCCTCCGTGGCTGAGGAGGTGTCTCAGTCATGGTGCCATTGTTTGCAAAATGACAACGCTATGGGTTGAAATGTGTGAGTGGCGCTTAGACAACATTTACCTCTCAATGCTGCATCCGTTTATATGGCAATTTAAAGCCCCAGGGGTCCAAGGCAGAAGCTGCAGCAAAGAAATGTTGGACGCTTCTTTACCGAGCTGAAACCGTTTTCGGTCCCATTGACGCATCAGGCTGTCCTCTGCCACCACAGGGGGCGATGTCAGCAACACTACCCCCACCCCCAACATGACACCTAATTAGTCTTTATCCCATATTCAACAATAAGGGTGACAGTCAATGCGAGTGGGTGACAGACAATGCGAGTGTGGATTAATTGAGTGAGATTTTCCAGTGGAGCAGAGGCAGACGGAAACAAGAGGACATCGGTCCCTTTGAAAAACAATAATTTTAATATTAATGCTGATAATGACAATAACAACAGTGAAAGTGCCATGAAACATGCTTTTAAGGCGGGTGTAGAGTACTGCACAAAGAAAAGTAAACTATAAAAAGGCTAATAAACATCATCACACAGTTGCAAGTCTGGAAAAGTAAATTTAAAGAAGTTAGTCCTCTGATTGCCAAGAAACAACGGTGTCTTGTTTGAAATTCCTCCCATATAAAAGGTGTCATGATGACCTGCTGTATTGCTTTTTTTGCCATTTCGCTACAGCGTGTGGAGCTAAAAAGGGGCTGAGGACACAATTATGTTTTCATTCCCCCTAGTGGCAATGTTCAATGAATCCATTGAAGGTGGGGTTGGATTAATGATACATTTATTCATTATCATTTTAATATAGCCACAATGCACAATCAGCTGCAATACAGCAAGACAGAGCCGAGAAAACAAATTAGCAGAAAGCCTAAGGAATATTTTTTTCCCTCTATTCTGCATCCTCGTGGCATATGGCTACCTATTTGCAACAAGAGTTCATTTGCAGATATATAAAGAAATCAGTGTAGGGACAAATAAAATTATGTAATAAAACTCAACCAAGAAGAAATATTGCCTGCGAAACATATGGCACTGTCAAAAATTATCACTTGAGACGCTAAACACAAAATACTGGCAAGTACAATTCCAACACGTTCCAGCCTAAATGAATTAAATCACTTCATTATAGAGTAGAAAGGTAGGAGTTATAATCGTCTCAATTAGACCGGAGCCATAAAGCGAAGATAATGTATATGTAATTTCTTTTAATTTAGCTGCCATCTGTTTGTTGCAATTGAACGCACTGTAATATTTAGCTTTTCATTAGTTTGTTTTTCTCTCAGTGAGACAGATCATTGTGTATGAGTGCACGACAGTTTGAGTTCAATAAACCCAGGATGACTGATCTCATTTGATAATGGAGCTTTGAGAGCATTAGTCATGTGTGGGGATGGATTATTCGAAAAAACCGAAGAATCCCATAACGCATTTCAAGGTAATTGATGCACTTCTGCATCCCATCCATGTCAAATAGAGGTAAACGTTGAGGAAACACACAGTTACTGTAAGCAGCAGCGTGAACACTATAGTGTTACGGGCCTCTTTTCATCTGGCTCTCATACTAAAACTCTTTCAATAGTTCTCCAGAAGCCTCCCAAGCATATGTCTCCTCATCTGCTTATCTTGGCAAACACTTGGCGCGGTGGATGAGGGGCGGATGGAGGAAAGTAAGAGTTGAGTCGACTCCTCTCCCTGATGGCCTCGCAGGCCCGGCTGCCTGGCTCGGCTGCTTCGCGCAGCGCGAGCGCTCTCCCCAACCTGCCATATGGGAGCCATAGCACTTTTCTTTATCATCTCTTCTTTTTTATGCCTACTGGTTGTGTGGCTGCCTTTGTTGTTCAGGAATAATCAAATGTTGATAGCATAGTTCAAATGGACCATTAAGTATGTGAGAATGCTCTATGGAGATGGAGCAGATAAGAGACCAGGAGCCAGGCAGTCTGCCACGTTCAATAGCCAGCCTAGTGGTGGTGCTAATTTGATTATAATATAGTCATCTCCGAAGATTAGAGCTATTCAATTAAATATTCTAATTAACCTGAAGTATTAGGCAAATGATGCTAATTACAAATATCCTCAAGAGAGCCAGCTGGATGAAAGGCTCGGCTCGCGACTGATACTTCAGACCACTGTCTCGTAACAAGATGTCCTATATCATAGACCCGGCGAATATTAAATTCCTCGCTAATTTGCCTCATCCCCATTTGTTTAATGGCATTTGCATTTTGTTTGAAATTGTAATAAACATGTGTACCCAGCTCTTAACTTCAGAGAGAAAGTGCACTCTTGGGGTAGCTTAGTATTTCTGTTTACACAGCTCCCCCAGAACATTCTGTCTCTCTCACACACACACACACACACATGCACAGAAAAAACAAACACACACACACATGCGCGCACATGGAGCCTGGCCCATTAACTCAAAGTGCTTGTAGTGACTGCATTGTAGCTGCATTATTTTCTGCATTATTTTCTGGCCCATTTTCATGGGATACATTTTTTTTGCGAAAGTTGATGTTTCTAATAATTAGGAATATATTGATTTATGAGGGGTGTATCAAATAATCTTGATAATTGTCATCATGTCTACACACATGGCCACAAATACTGTGTGTGTGTGTGTGTGTGTGTGTGTGTGTGTGTGTGTGTGTGTGTGTGTGTGAGAGAGAGAGGCAGGGGGAGAGGGAGAAAGACTTAAATAGATGCAAGAAATAATTCATTGTGGTTGCACAATGGTTGTGGTTGCAAACCCAAATGCTTCGTCTAAAATCATGAAATCATCATATTTGACAAAGGTTAGAGGAAAAGAAAAGCTATCATGGTAGAGAAACATGTAGGTGCCTTCAGTGATTACTTTATATTCATAGTTTTTCCACTCCAAGGTCTTGAATATGTCATGTGCATAATGCCGGCCCTCAGTGTGGCATTATAGTCACTCCAAGCAACGTGTTTCAATAAGGCAATTTTCTCACTGCCTAAGAACATCAGCAGGGCGCCATTCTCAACAAAGACAGAGTATGACATGTTATCTAAGCATACATCTGCAGGACAGAACTATACTTTATTAAAGGAAAATAGGATTTCACAAATGTTTTGACAAGCAGCGGGCGGGAGGAGGGGCAGAGGGTGATGCAAGGGGGGGCGGGGGGGGGGCAGTGGAAGGGTGTTGACGGGGCTGGGGGTGTGGGGTGGTGGGGGGTGGGTGATTCTTGATTCATGGGTTGTGAACAGGGGCCATGGAAAGGGTTAGGTAAAGAAAAGTGGGAAATGCAGCTCAGGGGGGATCAAATACCTGGACGTATAGTGAAACACGCCACAACAGTTTTGGGTCTGCATGTTTTATGCGCATGGTGTTCGCTGCACAAATCACAGCATGGCAGAGGATTTGTCGTCAGGGGGGGTGGAGGAGGAGGCGTTCCGGCGGTGGGGGCACAAGATGAGCCTTGTTTTGTATCTAAGCAACCATAAACAAAGTAAATCCTATGATTGCAGATTAATTAGCCCAAATCAATAATGATCAAATCAAAATTAGAACCACGCACTTTAGAACAAGCAGTGTTTTGATCGAGGCAATATTGGCTCAAATGCTCAACTAACAATTTTTTTACTTTCCGTGAATGACAAAACCAGTTATACATTTAGTTTGTAATCTGCAATAAACAAATACATTTATATTATTCTAACAGTGCTGGAAAGTAAAAAAATATATGTATTATAGTACTGTTTTCATATTATTCTCCCATAGAAAGGCACTTGAGCTCAAACCTCTGCTAAGGCCCAACAGTCCCTTTAAATTCCATAAAGTAGCAACACATTGCACACACTCATACCATCAGTTCCCTAAATATACCAGATTCTTTTCATCGAGATCCATGAATTATTCCCTGGAAAATTGGTGAAAATATCCGGATCTGCCCCTTATGCGGATTTGTGCGAAAATTGCACAGGTTCTCTCCTAGCTCATGCCCCTCCCTTCCATATGAGTCGTTGTTGCTCTAAACTTCCAGTGGTTCCATTAAATGACCAGTTTGAGACCTAAAAGTAAAAAACACAAAAATGTCCACATCCTTGTGATTAGAGGGGCTTGACTCATACTTTGGGAACCACTGGACGAAAACAGCTACAACAGTAAAATGCGATTTAGTCTATATTGTATATAAATACATCAATACTGATGGTCTATATTTTTTAAGTTAACACATTATGTCTTACTTTTATTTTTGACATATCTTGATATACTTATATGACTTGATGTGACTTTTTACTTTGTAAACAAGTATTTTCACATTGTGCAGTCTGTAATTCCCATAAGCAAAGATGCTTCATCCAAGCACTGTATTGGAGTACCACACAATGTGGCCTATTGTACCTGATTCTCCACCTACAGCTGTAATTGTGGGATATTCTGTGAAACTGGCTTGGACAGAGACGGAGACAAAGGCATTTTCAATCCCCTCAAAATATTTGATTTCTCATTTTCAGCCCTGATCACCTCCGAGCTTGTTGGACGTCTGCATTAAGGTTGATACAGCGACTGTATTTACTACGGGGGGATATCATATGAGTCGGGCTAAGCCGTGAGGGATGATATCAGCTTTTGTTTGAGCCTCTGCATCGTGGAGAGACAGTCGTAAGTACTGTACACCTGTCTCATTAGAAGAACCATGCTGTTGACCCAGTGTATTAGCCTGGGCCTAATCCTGGCGGATCTGAACAGGCTTCCCTAAGCCTCTCATATGGATAAGTCTTCCCCTGAGCCACCATGACAAGGCTGCAGCACAATGGAAAAGCAGGCCACGCTAACACATCATTATGCTCTCCCAAACAGATACAGATTATGAGCGAGGACGGGTTTGGTTTGTTTATTGGCAACATTACTGTCAAATTATTGCTGTTACTGGCAGGCACTGCAAGAGGCTATTCACACCACAGGCACACAGACACACACACTCACACACACACACACACACACACACTAATCTCTGCACAGTTATGCAAACACACATCCATGTACACACACATAATAAAATCAGATCTACAGTCAAAATTTACTGAAGCTGGCTGAGGACTTTGAAACATAGCGTCTGTGGCTCAGGGGTTAGAGTGGTTGTTCTCTCACCAGAAGGTTGGCGGTTCAATCCCGGTCTTCCCACTCCGCATGCCAAAGTGTCCTTGGGCAAGATACTGAACCCCAAACTGCCCCTCCTCATAGACGAGAAAAGCACTGTATAAATACACACCATTTACCATATAGACACATTATGGTCGGTAAGATCTTTGCTCTGTACGTAATTAGACATTTAAAGGAACAGATCAACATTTCACATATTAGCTTTCTTGCCAGGACTCAGTTGGCTTAGTTACTAGATTGGGATTACCAAAGCTAAACAATTTAACAAATGGATCACGACATACACTTTATTTTTTCAAGTTTAACAAACATAATGTAATGTACTGACTAGTCAGCTTCAGAGGTGCTGGTGAGCAGATTTTGTTTCACAGCTACACAAATAAGTGGCACAAAAGTTTGAATCCCCACCAGTCAACGCCTTCGCCAGACACAATTCAGTATTTCCTCCCCTGACCAACTGAGTCTCCATCGGTCTAACCTGTCCCATGATTCCCTGCCCTTCAGTGACAAACTGTATGGGTTCAAGTCCCAGCAGTGGCTCAATTACCTATGTCTAAAGATAATGATAAGTACTTCAAGGCGCTAACCTTTATCAAGGAGGTTATGTTTCCCCCCTGTCCATTTTGTATTTAAGCCCTATGAGACAAATTGTGATTTGTGAATATGGGCTACAAAAATTAAATTTGATTGATTGATTCAGAGGCGAATTACAACGCGCAAATCAATTAGAAGGATACAATTAAATCAAGCCACGGGAAAAGAGAGATGGAATCAACGTCAAGCGATGATAATCTGCTCCTTTTAGTTAGAAAAAAAAGAAATACCTGGGTAAAATATTGATGGAGAGGAGAACTTTGAGTTTCACATCTTGGTTCAGGAGCTTAAACTGTACCAAAGCAGCTTCAGGACATATGTAAGAATGTCATTCGGACAGTTTGAAGAACTGACGGAACAACCAGCTACAAGATTATAGTTTTTTTGAATATAAATTTTACGGGGGTCCCGTTTCTGAACAATCTTGGTGTGTGCATTCATTCATTTCCTTCAACAGGAGTTGGGTTGCCTGTTGCTTCAAGTCAGCAACATCATATCCTTTTAAAGACTAAAATAAATGTGAGCAATGGCTGAAGATAAATATGTTAAATAAGTTGACAAATATACTCCATATCAGACCAGATAGAGGAAGAAGTTGTTGTTCTTCTACTTCTACTACTACTACTACTAGTACTACTACAACTACTACTACAACTACTACTGCTTCAAGATGTGTCGTTGTCAACAACAGGCTTTCTGATTGTACATGTAGGGATCAAAACTTTGAAAAAAACTGTCCTGGGTCCAAAAATGTACAACTTAATCCTCAATTTTAATAACACACATGCAACCATTTGGCTCCACCAACATACTGGTGTGAATTTCACATTAAAGCATTATGTCTGCCATTATTAATGTCATAACAAGAGGGAGAGAAAGAGACAGGGACAGAGACAATGAAGTCTGATTTAGACTTGAGCTAGAAATCAAAGCCAATCACAAAGCTCCCTCTTCACATATTGACTCCTTTTTGTAAACATCAAGATGAGACGATTGATTATTGAGAGAAGTTGAGGCAGTGTCGACCGCTCCTTTGTCACATGTCCTTGTCCTCTCTCTCTGCTGAAGTGCTTCACAAGACATTTTCTCCTTTCTTAGAAGAAACCCAGAAACATATTTCTATATCTTGCTATTTTCTAATTACCAGTATTAGAAGTATAGATGCAAAGCTAAACTTGTGCATTTTACAAATTTCCTTCATGTCCTTTAGTGGTTTGTTGGTTTGATATTGATGCACTCGCCAGTCTCTACTGTCTCTACCCAGGACACCCGGATAAGTATTTACCTGATCATCGGCAATCTGCTTTGCCACGACCCTGCTGAAGATGAGAGCTGGTGACTGAACAAAGCGCTCAGTGGAAGGAAGCTGTCGAACCTCCGAGCGCCGCGTGCATCGCGGCTCCGCCTGGCAAAATGCAAATGTCAAGTGACACTCGACAAGTCTGTGATTAAGATTTAATAGAGAAAAATGTGAGGCGAGGATATTAGCCTAACTAAGACACATCAGCTGGCTGTCCTCAGGGTGCCCCGCCCCATCTCCTTGCATCCCCCTGTTGCAGCAGGAGACCACTACAACCAGGACGCACAAACACAGATGTTGCTTCAGCAAACTCATTTTCTGGAGAAGAAAAAAAAGAAATCCCTTGTGTCTAACATGTATTAAAGGGACAATTTTTCTTTTCTTTCTTTCTTTCTTCCTTTCTTTCTTTCTTTCTTTCTTTCTTTCTTTCTTTCTTTCTTTCTTTCTTTCATATTGCTCAGGACTATATAAAAAAATCCATTAAAGATATGTATCGTAAAATTATATTTACAAACAATTTCTGAAACAAAGGAAATGACCATAATTGGATCATGTAATATACATATGTGAAAATAGTTCAGTAAAATAAGCACCTATATGTTTTTTTTTCCGCCATCTGTTCTTGGCTGCATTGTGTTCTCTAAAGCAAAAAGGTGTGTGAGAGAAGCAGTTACACAGAATGCATTCAATGATGATCAGGGTTGCATTTAAATAAAAAATGATCAGATCGATTATATTGAAATGGCCTCTGTTTTTTTTATGCTCAGTGTCTCAAAGTGCTTTCCACCCACACAAGCTTGAAACTCCAAGCTCTTGATTTGTCACCAACAACTGCTGCGGAGGTCAAACAACACAAGGAGGGAGCATGCAGAGGAATCCCTCGAGCCCGCTCACAGAGGAAGGTCAGCTCTGCTCCGCCAGCACTTAGTGAGCCTCCGCCGTCACCGACCAATTTCTCCACCGCAAATCTCCTCTGAAATTTAAAAAATTTAATTTGTCAACATGTTTCTATCATATGCTCCATCACTGTCCGAGCCAGTGGCAGGGGCCAGAGGCCCGTCGGGGGGTGGGAGGAGTGACTGCGGGATGGGGGGGTACATGGTGTGGGGGGGGTGACGTGCTGCGGGGCCAAAGGCAGCTGCTCTCGGATGGGAAGACGGCGCTGTGATTAGGCCTTCACGCTGGCTGGAATTGTCCCGGACAGCCTAGAAATCAGATTATTAACTCTGATACCAGACACCCTGTCTCCTGGCCGGGATTAGCATGAAAATTTTGATATGGATCGATAAGCAATCTTTCCCCTTCTTCACAATCTCCCAAGGCTTCATTAATCTGTGTGTATGTTTATGTCAAGGAATTAAGACATCTCTGTTACCCTATCATCCCTTTCCCCAACACACACACACACACAGACACACACAGACACACACACACACACACACCCATACACCCACCCCCCTGCTCTGTTCTCTCAGGATGCTCGATGGGAGCATCTCATAGAGATTTATTAAATCAAGCACTGCCTCTACTTACCTCAAAGTAAATTGCCTCCTGTTCCTTCCTCTGGCCTCTGAGGTCTCTGCATAAACCTGAAGATCACTTTTGTGTTCTTCAAGAAAATTTACTAATAGTTAGTGGATTTTCAACATGACAGAAAACTGACAATATTAGGAACGTATCTACTGATGTACAGTACATACACTATTCCCTAAATAAAAATAAAGAGACAGTAGAGCTATTGTTTTATATCAAAACTGTAATCCTACTGTATCCAGTGTTTCTTATCAGTGCATTGCTCATATGACAGTATACATATACATACAATAATACATACATACAAACATACATACATTACTTGGGATTACAAGACAACCCTAATTTCCAAACATATATATATATGCTCTTCTGGTATTACTGATACAAAACCTGGGGAAAAAAAGGACAAATTTAAGGAAAAAATAAAATGTTCACATACTGAATCGATAGGGTTTCTCCAGATAACTGGAAGGACTTTATATGTTTCATACGAAACAACACGTCATCCATATTTACAAAATCTCACAGAACAGAGCAGTTCATATACATATACAGTGTGCATTTAAAAGAGAATGACACTAAATGCCAATATAACATTTATATGTGTCCTAATCATTGTAGACAAAATAATTAAATTTAAAAGCAAATGTTAAAGTCAATAATACGGTGTATATAATAATAATGATAATACATTTTATGTGTATAGTACCTTTCAAGAAAAAGAAGAAGACCCTTTGCATAGACATTAAAAGAAAGACATGCTAAAGATAAAAACATAACATCATTATACATTGAAAGCAGTGGTGAAGAGGTGAGTTTTGCGTTGGGATTTGAAGGTTACAATAGGTCAGGGCAGTCTCTGATGTATTGGGGGAATTACAGATTGAAAGAAAATTGATATTATACATACAATTTATCATGACTGGGTCATCAATGACACCTGTTTGGTGATTATTCTTTCTGCCAAGTTAACTACAAGGACACGTTTGAAAATAGACTGGTTTTACAGACGCATTGATGTGGCCACTGCACGTCTGTCCAGTCGCTGTTTGCCAAGTTTTAAACAACTCGAACAGGTTCTGCATCCTCCTCTCATTCCTAAAACCTTCTAAATCTTATAAAAACTTTCAAAGTCACTGCTTGGTGTCTTGTGACAGATTGTTGGAGCAAATGCAGAGGAGCTGTCACTACCAGCAATGCTTAAAACTGTTTGTCACCCAGCTCATGGTCATCAAGGTGCCAAGAAGTCATCATTCAGCTTCTTAAGAAAACAGCTCTTCTTTTGGACAAGATTCAGTCATTAGATTCAAGTTTAAATCCATTTAATCTGTTTGTTCCAGTATTATTTGACTAGTTTCATCCCTGTGGATCAAAATGACTAAATGAATCATTCAAAGTGTATGTAACCTTTATCCTCAGTTTTGGCTGCAGTGCGTCTCCCTGGAAGCTCAAAAAATGCCTTTACAGAACAGCGCTGGGAGGCGGGGCTGAAACATGAGCGGTCGCCCACTTTTGATTAGGGGGCGTTCAACCCATAAATGTAGATTGATCTTTTATATATTGGTAAAAAATGTGATATTAAAGCCAACATTGATGTATTTCATCAACGAAGAGTCATATAATGTATGCTCAATAACAGATTTGGGTGTGCAGTATCTCTTTAAATCCATTTGTAGTTATTTAAAAGGATTAACAAACGACATGGACAGAGGTGGTCATCTTAAAATGTCACTAAGTCTGACAGTTTTTCTCAAAATCAGTGCAAATCGATGACAATCTGAGCTGACTACTCCACTTTATTTATAAAAAACAATGCACAAAGAATGCTTAAAAAAAACTGCATTAAAACAAGTAATTGGCAAATTGCTTGTTATATTTAAAAAAAAAATTGACTTTATTGTCGGGGGTGAAATGCGATCACTCCGCAGGATCTAATATCTGCTTCTATTTCCGTAACGTCAAACACAAAGATATAAATACATAACCATAATAAATAAGTGACACACATATAATGAAAGGGAGTATGTGAACGCGTTGATGGATTATCTGAAACTCAAGGCATGGACGGAGAGTGGCCGAGCACAGCCAGTGGAGAGGATCAGTGCTGGTATAATTATGACCCATACACAGAGCATAATTAATCTGGCCTGCATCATTAGGAAACACGAGTCCAGCCATGTCATTAAAGTGCTTTTAGTCGTCTGTACTGTCCTCCCTTTGGCCCGATGCACTCTCTGCTTCACCAGCCCACTGCTGGTCATTTACAGAAAGAGCACTCATCCACGCGGCGGCACGACTCCTCACATATTGTCTTTATGTCCAATCATGGTTAATAATGACGAGCTTTAGAAGGAAGGAAATGAATAAATGAAAGTCTGGGGGGAAATATGGAGTCAAGTTTGACAGTGATAAAGTATTTCCTCAAAGTTGAACCCGGGCTATTCTATGATTTGATGAACTGCGTCGGCCAGTGATTTGATTATAATGCCTCGCGACTCCTCCACATATAAGGAAAGGAAATCAGGCTTCAGTCGAGCTGCAGACTAAATTCCAAAGTTCTTGTGCGTAAGCTTCAACATATTGTTTGAGTTCATGTACCGAATGTTAAAAATCAGGGGTTAAACGCCACATCGTTAGCATCATTTCCTTTGTGGCTTCCAAGTATACTATTAGTCGAGTCATATTATTTACTAAAGTGCTAATACTATTCTCTCATGTCCATTAACAAAGTGAGGTATGTGTATAGGTAAGTGGATCCAATTGGCTAAGAGCTTGTGGTTTCAGCAGAGAGTGCCTTTAAGTCTGAACACTCCAAAGTATTGGACTAGGGGTCAGGTTCAAATTAATTAAAGGGCTATAAATGAAAGAGGCCTCTAATGAGTGCAATCTTACCTACCCAATATTTAATATTTCATCATTAAACAGTAAAATGACCCGATATGATCCTAATGCAGTCCCAATTATGCAGCATTGATCAAAGTGACCTTTTCATACCGAGGAGTGGAAAAAAATCAATCCAACACCTCCTCCTGTGTTTTTCATTCTGCTTCACTATTCCCTGCATACTAAAGTTGCACCGGCTATAGGAGCCGCCTGTACATACGTCTATATAATATGTACCAAGCAAAACGCTGCTTGTCAAATCAACTGACCCCGGCACAGAAAGCAATCTCTCCATGTCCATACATCTAATTCTTTTTGTTCACAAGCATGTTGCATTTCTCTTTGGGTTTGTTTGTTTTTGCCTCCCCACACGTGTCCCTCCGCCCACACACCCGCAGCCGGCTCGCCCTGCACCGCCTCGCCCTGTCTGCCGCCAGACACCCAGCCATGTTAAATCCCAGAAGCTGAGACAGGTGACGAAAACGGGGCCAGACTTGCCTGCCCATCAGCCGAGGTGCAGGGGCTAGGAGCCATCATAATGGCTAATTCCCCCCTCCCCCCCCCCCCCCCCCCCCCCGTCCGGCCCAGGGAGCAGGAAAAGAAGCGAGACGGGAAAAGTGAAATCGGTACAATGCCTAAACACATTTCGCTGAAGGATCTGTCTTGATTTGGTGTACTGCTTGACACTCTCCATTTTCTGTTTGACTGGTAACTGCTGATGTGCTTTTCCCTTGTCAACTCACCATGAAACAAGTTCAGTGTATTTATAAAGATTGCCAAGTTTGGCTGCTGTTTGGCTCAAGAACAATTGACCAGATCCACTTGATTAAAGTTTCAATGACTAAAAGACATTCTTCTGAGAAAAAAAAGGATTTTTTTTATGTACAGTCTGCAAGAAAATGTGTTAACATGAGTAAAAGGAAATCAGGGTTTATAGAGTCGAAGAAAAAGAAAGAACCGAAAGGAAAATATAGAAGCACATAGAACACAAGATGTGTGTGTGTGTCCATCTAATATCCAATGAGTTAAATGTGAGGCGAATCATAAACTAATCTCCCACATCTATTTTCACCACCCTGCTTATGAATCATAGCCTGTTAAAACTGTATGGGCTTTAGCAGAAAGGTAAAAGATTGCTTTTATTCTTTATGACTTGCCCGAGGAACAGCAGCTTATAATCCACTAAGCACATCTTAATCAATGTTCCCCTCTGCCGTGCCGTGGCCTGTAAGGAGCAAAACAGAACATGATGGATATAATCTGTGTAAAACCTCACTCTCCCCGGAGCAGATTAATTATGATCTTTGTAAGTCATAAACACATCCTTTTAATTATTGATGGATAACCCTCTGAAATGAAACCTTTCTGATTTACAGTGGCAGCGTTATGAGCCGCCTTGCTCTCGGCTGCTTTATAGAGACCGAGGAGGTAAGTCTGCGATTGCATAAAACATTTCATTGGCTAAATGGAGGGGGATCATACGCTCACGTCAGAATTAGTTCGTTTTCATTGTCGCGAATCAAAGGGTTTCAAGGTGAGCAGGTTGATGGGAAAGTGTGTGTGTGTTTGTGTATGTATGCACATGTGTGCACAGGGGGGGAGGGGGAGGGCCTCCTGGTTGGCCATGACAGCTCTGCTTGAATCAAGTGTGGCACTCTAATATGAGTGAAAATAATGGAATCCTATATGTCTTTGAGCATGTCAGCGTTTCACGGCGGGCCCAAATGGAAAGTGACGGCAGGTCGCGGCTGAGGAGGAGGACAGAGATGCTGAAATGGGAATCAGGCGACCATCTGTGTGGCTGACCCGCAGTTAGCCAGGGCTGGGATTCGCTGTCATCCAACATCAAGCAGCTAAAAACCTCTATCCTCTCATTTAGTGACTTTTTACAATTATGTTTTAGTTTGAAAACCCATCAAGGTACGCCTGGCGTCCACACTGTTGTGAGGTTTGAGAGCCGCTAAAACGTAGAAGCTCGGAAACACTGGTGGCCCCGTTTCAGTTTGGGTCTGCATTTTAGTCTGGACGGGCAGAATCAGTTGTTTGGAAACAATGACGTACACACTTACAATCAGAAGGGTGTTTTTGGTTAAGACATAGCCTTTGCAGATTCATCATCCTTCTATCACATTAGCTGTTAAGTTTTCAAACTAAAACGCAAAGGTATGATTGAAGCCTTACAAAAGGGTTTGTAACATTAAAGGATTGGCTCACTCAAATTACAAAGCTACGAGCAACAGAGAGAGCTACTTTTTAAATTGTACTCCATTTCAGCACAAAATACCAAATAATAGTTTTCCGTCTTTAAAATGAGGAATGTGGAGCATCTTGTTAAGTTAAACCTTCCTGTAAGTTTCACAAATGGTGAAATGCTTTGTCACAACAGAGCCACATTATCTATATTGATATTTATCAGGACTTTGAAAAGATGAAAGTCTATTCAGAAATCACACAGACTTGAAGGAAACTGTCTCTTTTGTGGAGCAGGACAGTTTGGCAGTGGGCGACTGTGAGGTTATCGTTGGTTACATCTGTGTATATAATCAAAGGGGTTTTGTAGTTCCTGTATGAAATTGGTTCAAGATTTTGGATCCAGAGGATGAACACGGGTTCTCCTTCCTGCTTATTTCCTAAAAAACCTTTTGTTGTTTTTTTCTACTTGAGTCTCATAATATTACGACTTATACTCGATATATTACCACTTAGGTTTTGTAAAATTAAAACTTTTTTGTCGTAACATTACAACTTTATTCTTATATTACGACTTGGCCCAACATGATCCTAATACACCGTCATACAGAGCTGGTTTGTATGTTTGGGTCAATTTACCATTTAGACTTAAATTAGTGACCATGTATATAAATATAATATTGCATATTTCTGAATGGACACCACAACACAAATTGAAACTACAAAGCACTGACTTTTTTAAAAATGATCTTCTGAGGAGACCTGACAATCATTGCTGTTCCTGACACAATATTTCTCACATTGGTGGTTATTCGCCTTCTGTTCAACAACCAAACATCTAAGTTTACTTACAATTTATCGCTGCCACATAACTGGACTTAATGAGCATGTAATTGGCTTTGAGTTGGATTATGGAAACAGATGCACACAGTGTGACATCTCTATTTCATCCCTTCGGCCTTATTTACAAAACCGCCAAAAAATATAATTAGAAAGCTCCAGCCTGAGATAAGAGGCGGTGGTGTACGAGTGATTTAAAGCATCGTAGGGGTTTCTTGAGTTTGTGGCTGAGGGCAACATGCTCGAGTAAGTATGGGGGTCGGATAACCTGGAACCACTTACATCAGAGGATGTCCTTTTTCTTTGCTATCACCGGTTTCCTCCCGCTGCACTGTAACACACGTTCAAAAACAACAACACCCCCCCCCCCCCCAAACGCATCATCTCCCTTAATACAGTGATCCCCCCACAACCTGCTTTTCACATGACTAAGCCATTATCCCCTCTCACCCCCTCCACCCCCAGCGCCACCCATCCTAATCAAAGATACAGAGATGAAAAGGGCTTTATTAATAAAAGTTCCCCCCTTCAGGAAGATGGGAACTAAATGATTGCTCGAATGTGCACAATTTGAGGCGGATCCGCTGGCAGACTGGGCATCTGGACTGGGTGGAGCCAGCAGTAAACTCTTGCATCTGGAAGCTGTTTACTCTGCAGAAATTAAGAGACGCACCACGCACAGATATACCACCCGCAGTCACTAACTTGGAGTGTAAGTGAGTGTATGTCAGCGTCAGTAACACATGTTTTGGTTTTTTTGTCTTCTTTTTTTTCTTTCTTCATGCCCATGTTGGTGTGTCTTCTGTATATTTGCATATTCCAAAAACAAAGCTGCATGATTCAGATTTTATTGCATTTCTCATTAGGGAGGGGGAGCTGCACTCTTTGTGTGACCATCCGTCATGTGGCATTTGCTCTTCTCGGTGTCCAGATGTAGTGTAGCATTGTAGCTTCAGCTAGTTTAATGGATGCAAAGTGAAACAGATGCAGCTGTGATGCTTCATAAAAATCCATTTGTGCACAAGCCATTACACTTCTGCAACAGCGAAGGACATCCAAAAAACACTTTACAGAAGATGTGGAATCTGTGCCTGTACAGCACAGCAGTGTTTTCTCTTTTTTGTCTTCTACACCACTTTTCTGCTACTCATAGGCTTCTCTCTGGTTGCTGTGGTGATGGAGGAATGTCACATTAGTCTGTGATTATCTCTATGAGGTCTACATTCGGTTTCCTCCAACTTGAGTAATTGCATTTTTCGTCTTCCGTCTTCTTCTTCTCTTTTTTTTCTTTTTTAATCAAACTCACAAACAATAAGTGGGCAGGCGCTGACAGAAAGTCAATGCGGCTTGGACAGCCGTTAGGTCTGAGAAGAAGGCCCCGACACAGACGCCTTTTATGCTGGGGATGACGAGGCCAAGTGGGCCCCATCACAGGTTAAACAAAAAAGCGTCTGAGCGACCGGACTCAGAGGGCTGAAGCGAAAGCCAGTGCAGCGGCGCAGACAGCCACCACTGTGCAATTCTAGTCGTCTGACAAAAGACTGATGCTATCTAATAAAGAGGGCTGCATCCATCTCTAGCACACAAACATCACCGACAACACAGAGAGGCATAGAGAGGAGTGAATGGGTGTGTGTGTAAGGAGAGGCAGCCGAGACAGTTGTTGACTCTCAAGCACCATAAATAGTAGCTGTTCTCTGTCAATGAGAGATGAACTACATAAATGAAGACTTGGAGAGTGGATTGCAGATGCACTGCAATAATGTCAGGTCATTCTCGAAGTCAGTGGTGTTGAAAAAAGGGTATGGGGACTCTCAGGGAGCCTTGAAGGGTTTGGGATAAATCTACAGTTCAACAAGGAGTAGGTGTCAGTAATTTATATATATTAATTTATTACAAAACATTGTCCACATTACAGAATGTATTAGAACTATAGGGTTCAATTTTGGCAATATTATCTATAAAATCAACAAGCGATCAGGACTCTATTACAACATCTTTCTGTCAGTTCACCCACTGTGGTCCAGTCTGAATCTCCACAGCTATCTGATGGAGTGCCAGGACATTTTGCTCAGATGTTCATGGCCCTTCAGGACGAGCAATGTTCCTCTAGTGCCACAATGAGGTCAACATTTGTGGATTTCAGCTAAATGTCTATACAACTGTTGGATGGCAGCAATTCATTTTGATACAGACATTCAAGTCCCCCTCTAGAAGGCTGTCTCCATTGGTAATTACAAGTCAGTACACATGCCCTTGACCTGTGGTGTCCCTCATGGGTCGATTCTGGGACAACTTCTGTTAAATCTATACATTCTCCCACATCATTCACAACAATACTCAAATAAACATGTAGGTCATTTCTGTTCAAAAAGACCAGGTGACGTTGTTGTCAATGTGTTGGTGTCTGTGTCTTGATGTCAGAAAGAGAGAGTGGACCTGGGGAGGTGTGGGTGAATTGATGCACTGTGCACAGCTCGACTATAAAATGTCACTGATTTAAAAAAAAGGTAATCAATATGTGGTGGTCAGTGTTAGTAGTTTGTACGGTCATCACAAAAAAAAAGGAAAGATATTGTTCATTATAAACGTGTAGTGGGTCAGAGAATATCAGATGAGTGGGCGGTCCTTCAATCTGGTCCAAGATACGTCTGCATTCACACATCTCAAAGAATGCGGACACATTCTTCCCAGACCACTTCTGAATGTGATCGGATCTCCATTGTGCCCCCAATGTCTCTCGGGCGCATTCACACTTGAACTTGATCACTGGTGATCAGATCAGCCAAGACTCACCAGGTCTGAACTTGGCCTTGGTTCCTCTACTATTCAACTCCACTACACTAAGAAACATGTTTTTCACTTGAAACAAAAATGCTTTATGATCTGTCTTTAAAACATAAAAGGGGACATGCAAAAGACAACTGATGTATTCAAAACAAGAAACACTTATTATGCACACAACAAAATTCATGAGGGGCCATACTGCTATCTCCTTTGTATCCATATGTGAGAACGCACCATAAGAACAGCCTCACAGAACTGCTAGCAAGGCTGTGGAATTAGTGGTTTTTTTAAATATAAATTATTCAGAAAACCTGACAATCTGACCAAATTAGATGCCAGAGCCAAAAACATGTCACTATGCAAGCGTGAGAGGACATTACCCAATACAATCAGTCAGGATGCCTCTGCTATACCAACAATAAATATGATCAAGATGTGACAAACGCAGATTGCAGATGCTTGCAACTTGATTGGGGGTGAAAAGGTGCAGACCGGACTGGAGGAGGATGATACACGACTGCTGTTAAAATAGAATACTTGGTGAGAGAGCACTTTCATGGAAAGACGAGGCTCATGTCAGGCTGCGTGTGATCACCGCTAACATATGCGTGACAGCAGCCGCGCTGAGATGTTTGCTAATTTCCCCCCATTTTTTAAATTCCATTTTATTTGTACTCATTGATTTTGTGTGAGGGTGGGAATAGCCGGCCATCACGGCTCCAGGAATAAAATGCTGGCACTGACCTGTGCATAGATAATTCTCCATGAAAGACAATCAATAAATAACAAACACTCCCTAATCAGCCAAGGAGCTGACAGAATGACATTCCATTATCCCCATCTGGCCCAGTGCAGTCAGAACAGCCAAACCTCAAAGGGCCAGGTTTCCCCCAACACACATTTTCTTACCAGAGCCTGTCCAGGCCCTGATGCCACATCCCTACACACATGAACAGACAAATAATTTCCCCACAGATACAATGTGTCACTGCTTGCACCCATACCAAAACCAGCTCATAACATTTTGCAAAATGAGCACATGCTCTGAAATGCAGATTATGTGTTATGGAGACCAATTATGTGAACGCTTTGTTCCCCCCACAACAAACTGATTTATGTGAAAGCTGAACATAACAAACATTCCCTTGTGTGTAACATGAAAAGGGTAGCTAACATTTCAGGGGAAGTAATTACACAACTTGGGTAGATATAAGCAACAGCAGACAGGCGGTACACAATTTCTGTTTATTTGATTGTATTCCTATAAGGCTCAGTGGGAATTTACCTGCATTATCAATGAGCATGGACCAAAATTCACTGTGATTTTCCTCCAGACGCTTTTGCAAACACCAAGACTCTCCTTTGAGATATTGTCACTTTTGTTTTAGTCCTGTGCAAATATTTGTATCAGCCTTTAACCAGCCAAGAGATCACTGGCCATTGTCCCCCCGTCTGATACATCACCATGACGATTTCCTTTATAGGATTGGGTAAGCACAACTCAACACCAATATTTTCAAATTAATAACTGAAAAAAAAAGAAAAACAACATGAAACCTCACATTTTGAGGGTGTCCTCATATGTGTCTGTTATAAAACCCTCAGGTTTTAAGGTGTATTCTCAAACAACCGTTAGAGTCTGTTTTTATTCAGTGCCTTATTTATTAACAGCTTAAAAAGCAGTCAGCGTAAAACAAACAATAATAATACAATAGAAACACAACAGGAACCAACCCGACCCAGTTTAAAGTGCAATGCTGATGTTTTCTCTGCTGTCAAATGTGGTCCCATGCTGTGTGCAGGTAACAGTGATGGTGGTCACTCTCTTAAGAGCCTCCCATCATTGAGTTTACAATATAACTTGCTACTAGATTGGTAAGTAAACACCTGATAATGCTAATGCTGGCCATCTAGTAATTATCTAGATTGCTAGATAACAAGCCACCAAACAAACCCCTAGCTGGCTATCTAGCAATAAGATGGATACCCTCCATCATCAAAATCCCCATAACAGATTAAAAGATTGTGATATTGCTTGTTTTGGGAAGGTATTGACAATTATGTTTTAATTTAAATACATCCACAATTTTTCCAGTACTGAAGTAAATGTAAAGTAATTAAGGTAGTAGCGTCACAATCCCAGAATTATCTATTGTTCCAATAAAAGCCATAAATAAAACTTTGTCTCTCTTTCTCCTCATCCTCATCCACTGTACATCTACTAATAGATGAAAATGTTAATGCTGACTTCTGTTGCCTCCATGTTTACTTCTGTACAATAGAGTGCTACTGGTGACATCTTTGTTTTTGTCCATTTGGAGTCCGTTCAGGAGTGAGACCAGTTCACACTGGAATCAGATTGGCCCCAAAAAATAAAATAAAAGCCTAGCCAAATAAAACAAATCTGATTTTAGCAGTAAGTCTCTAGGGGTTCAGTGCGAACGCGTCCTGATGTTTACAGTGATTGAAAAGCTGAGAGTAGCATGTCACTTTAATCTAATTACATGGGTGAGTCATGAAGGCTTGTCTTCACATGGTTCCAAGACCACAGCTACGTTTGATTTATCAGTGGTTGTGAGTTTTATGATCTTACATGGAAAGTTTTGTCGGATCACTTCCAGAGTACGTTATGCACGCTTCTGTCGAAAGATATGAATGTGGGCCGACAACACCATCAGCTGTTTAAAAAAAAAAGATTTATCATTTTTTTGTATATACATTTTTTTCAGTGTTAGAGCAATCAATGCTTTTGTTTTTACCTCAATAACATGTCCACAAAACAAACACCTCTAATAACTGTAACTGTAAATAAATGCATTTTCACATTTCAGTGTGGGTTTTTCCAGGGAAGCCCTTTTTGACACTGGATGTTTAAACAACAACAACTGACCCAGGAGAGTGAGGCTATAAAGGCAGTAAAGCTCTCCATGTCTAAGCGGTTTACAGTGCACCCCGACTGGGAGGTAACAATACCAGTGGTGTGTGTGTGTGTGTGTGTGTGTGTGTGTGTGTGTGTGTGTGTGTGTGTGTGTGGGGGCATTTGACAAGGTAACAGCGGAGTCACTGGTGGCAATGTGTTATTGCTGTGCCTCACTCCCATTGAAAACATGAAAAGCGGTATGATAGACAAGGAACAATTAGCATTCTGGGTTTTGTAAAGGATGAATTTAGCTGCACAATCAAAGCCTCTTAACAAGCAGCTCTTGTGCACCTGAACACATCCTGTACAACACTATCGGGTGATAATGCTTGAATAAAAGGATGAATAGCAATACAGGCACATTGTATGTCAACACTGACAATTCTGCAGATTATGTGTAATCTTCAGCTTTGTGTGTGGGAGTGTGTGCACATTTACTCTCAGTGGAGGCTCCCATTTCAAACAGCCACCTCATCATTCATGCGCTTCAACATGAGCAGCTAGTTTTCATAAAGTGCCAATACTTAGCATGCACTGGAAATGAGCGTGGTATCATGTTGCCTGTGTGCACGCCAAGCCATTAAGTAGGTTTCCCTTTTTTTTTTTCTTTTTTTTTTTAAGATAGCACGGAAATGGCAAGCTGTGAGTCATGTCTCGGTCTCATGCTCCATTTTAGAAATTAAACATTCTTAATTAATTTAATGGAGCTAATGTGGCGATACTTCCTGCCACTTCCTGGAATCCTCCTGTAACCCGAGAGGCACCTTGCAGAAGAGAGGTGCTGGAGGGCAAAGTGCTACAAGCCACCACAGGCCTTTGGATCTGTTTCCTACTGACATCATAGCCCTGGCTGGACGAGCTGTCTCAGTGGTTGATGGAGCATGGAAACAGACAATTTGGTATCACTAGCTGGCTCCTGCCACAATGCTAATTAGTTAAACATGTTTTGTAGTTCACAAATAAACGGCGGCTCCACTCGACAAAACCATTTGTGTCCAAGAAAAACCTAGTCTACATGTTCACAGTATCTAGTAACAACCCAAAGTTTTCCTATGAATACTTTAAAGAGTTGGGGTTTAATTATTCAAATGACCTAATAGTAAGTACTCAGTTATTTCTGCTCGGCGCTGCCATCTCTCACTTGTACTCCACTGCATGTCACACATTTTCTCTGAGCACTCAGGTCCAAAATGAGTTTCAGTCATGGATCATGGCGAGTAATGAAATAATCCCAAAATGACACTGTGAAATTGCTGGATGAGAGAAGGTGCCGCTTGTCGGGGCAGCTGATTCTATTCCCCATCTATCTCTGATCTGCTAAAGTCACACACTATCAGAGAGAAGTGCCGCTGCTGTATATATTTGTTTGAAATGTGCCGGCTGGTGACAGGGGGTGAAATCAGCCGAGGGGGAGTTATCGGATGTTCCAGTTTGTGCCCCCATAAAATCGACATGAGACACCCTCTGCTTTTCCCACCTCTCATTTCTGCGGGCGGAGGATGGTTAAAGGTGGCTGAGTTGAAAGAGCAAACAAGAAGGCAACGGCCACTCACCGACTTAACCTCTGTCATCGGAGTGCTCCGGTGTCAGTGCGCGAATCAAATCAAGATGAATGGGGCCTATCCCGTCCACTGGAGGCTCGCCTCATTGGGCCCAATTTCATCAGCGCCAGTAACTGTTCATATAGAAAGATTAATAGAGCGTCCGACCATGCCGCCGTGCAAGGAGGAAACACAGTCGCATACAAATAGGTTCCCACTCGATGGGCGAGGGGGCGTTATTACGGTGTTGCGCCACAGGAAGAATAGGTGGAAGCACCTCAGAGGCGGCCTCCGCTTTGATGCCTAATTGATAAGGTTCCAAAGTGACATGTTCATTTGTGAGACTTTATTGTTTTAATTGTGTTACACTTTGTCACTGAGCTGCTGTCTGCGCCTTCCTCCTCTCTTTCATCCCCGCTGTATTCGCGCTGTGCTTTACATGGTTGTTTGTGTGGCACGGAGGACTGGGACGCTTTACGAGTGGCTGCATTGGCACGCTGCCCAGGTGTATTAAAAAATACTGACATATTTTCCCAATGAAACATAAGCGTTGAAGTCATGTGCTGAGCTTGTGGGTCCAGATTGAAGTGAATGCAAGGTGATCTCTGTAAACAATGCATTAGGATATACAAAAAATCTGCTATTTATATTACGAGACAGCAGTGAAACAACTCAGCGCATCAACAGTACAGTGATTTCAAAGCAGCCAGCTCTTAGTCTCAGCTCTGCAGAGGTTAAACTGCTGTTTTCCCTCCAGCTGTCGACAAGCTTATGTTTATGCTGTTACAACATCCCTTTATGGTTTAGGATGTAATCTTGTTAATGGTGTAAGCTGTTTTGTGGACTATTGTTTTTGAGTATTTGTGTGTGCAATCCTGTGTGTGTGTGTGTGTGTGTGTGTGTGTGTGTGTGTGTGCGTGACCCTTTTTCTTTCTCCTCCTCTCTCCCCCTCTCTCTCTTTTGGTGTAATGCAAGGTCTGTAAATACAACTGTGTCCTGGTTAAGAGGCCCCACTTCTCTATTGAAAGGATACATTTCTTGTTTTCCCCTCTCTCCTTAACACGATTAGAACTTAGTTGGTCGAGCTTGTAACTTCTCTCAGCCGCCATGTTAAACGTGGCCCGTCTTTAGCGCGCAACTCGCCCCAGCTCCCCCTCCCCTCCCACTTTAATCTCTTGCATTAAAACTATCTGTGAAACGCCACACAGCAGATAGCAGGAATAACTCACAGAGGGGAAGAGATAGTGGGTACATCTCCTCTTATGTGCCCCCAGTGTTTAGCATGTTAAAACACTCCCTCTCTATCACTGTAGTCAATATGTGCATGAGTATATATTCAGGAGACACAGGCACTGTGAATGCTCACTCACCTCGGCCCCCCTGATCTCACAATTCACGATACGACCGGGCTGCTATGATGACTACTCTCATCTGTCAGCGCAGTTATTCATATGATAACAAGGTGGAGCTGAGGGTGGCTCCGCACTCTATCTGATATACATTGTTTATGACCAGCATAACGTATATTATATTGAGACTGAAACACACAGATAAGGTTTTTTAAGAAAAACTGTTGGAGGTGTTTATTCATTGCTCTATATTACAGCAGTGCAGCACTAACTGACCTGCAGCCAGACACTAAAACTAAATCAAAAATCTGCTACATTTATTTCACTGAGCGAGTTACTGTTTACTTTGGGTTTAACCACAAATCATAAAACATAATTCGTTTTTTTCCAGGGAAGAGGACCTTGTTAAGACCTATGAGACAAATTGTGATGGGCTATACAAATAAAATGTCATTGATTGATTGATGATAAAAATGATTAAATATAATGTGTTAATATAGATTGTTTTCAGTAATGTCAGTAATGTGGGTTAGATCTACATAATGCTACAGTACATGTATACCGGGATTCATGTGAGCCCACTGTGCACTAATAAAATATATTTAGATGAAGTTATCATCTGTATGTATCTGTATCTACCATGATGAAGAAAAGATTTTGAAAATAAAGTTGTTAGAATAAAGTCACAGTTGAGAAAGAAACTCTGAATATAATGAGAAGTAAGTTGTAATTTTAGGAGAATAAGTTGTAATTTTAGCAGAAGAAGTTGTAATACTATGAGAATAAAGTCGTAAAAAATTAAATAATTTGATAAACAAGTAGAGTACGGTCATATTAGTATAAGGAGATAAGTTTGTTCTAAACAGATTGTGTCTGTCTGTGATTCCTCTCTATGTGCACACACACTCATGTTTACTGTAGTTACACTATACAGCATGTTGGTGTACCACAAGTTAGTAGCTCGGCAGCTGCTACAGGCTAGCTCTGCTTTTAGAATCACACTGACAGACTGCTGCCTCATAAACTGACTTCCTCTCTCTCTCTGTCTCTCTCTTCCTCCCTCGCACGCCACTGGCATCGCTCAGGTCCCGAGGCTCGCATTAATGAATCCAATAAATAAAGTGTCACACCGACCCATCCATTATGTGCCTTCATTTCAGAACAAAACATCAATCAATTCCACTGTACGCACTAATGCAGCAGCGCAGATCAATCTGAACTTCTTATGACAATTAACGGAGCTTTAGCGGCCGCTCTGACCCATCAATTACTGTCTCCATCAAAACGGGCTGGCACTAATGGCACCTTGCTCCTGACTCTCCCCCGACCTAACTTCACTCTGAGTTTCACACACACACACACACACACACACACACACACACACACACACACACACACACACACACACACACACACACAGACTGCAGTCGAGGGTGCAGACAAGGATCAATTCATATTAATTATACATGCTTAGCAATATGTGTTAATTTACATGCCTGCTTACTCTAAACTTCACCACCACTGCTCCCCATTAGTCTTTGCCTTTGGAGGCTACTATAGGTCAGAAATAAAAAAAGAACCACAGTTGCTAATTCCAGCTGTTTCAGTTGTCCCTTCTTATTCATTCCTGTGCAGCTTTTCTTTTTCATCCTCAGCTGCCTCTCAGAATGTCCCCCCCCCACACACACACACACACACACACTCTCCCACCTCCCCATCCGCCAGCGGGCCTCGGCGGCGGCCCCGGGGCCCTGCTCTCATGTCAGAGGTAGCATGTTGGTACCAGAGTTCACCCCAGAGCACGTCTGCCTGCATAATTAGAGAGGCGAATCCAGCCCTGTTCAGAAGAACAAGTGTGGCCCTCCTCCTCCTCCTCTTCCCCCTACTCCTCCTCTCTTCCGCCTGCCTGCCTGCCTGCTGTACACGGCTTAACGCGAGCGTGTCATGACTATAACAAAGGTGAGCGGAAGATGGTAATTAAAAATTAAAGTGGACAAGGGGTGGCTGGATACACCTCTTTTAACAGCAGGCAATCAGTGAGGGGGGAAAAAAAGAAAAGGGATGCTGTTGGCAAACCAAATGAGTCTGCCTCTTAGATAGAGCGGCTAATACCTCTTTGCTTTTGACTGATTTAGTATATGTGACAGTAAAAGAGCTAGCAAAGCCAAACTGTGTCATCTTTTCATGTATTTTTATTTTTTTTGCAAAGGTACAGTTGTTTAAACAAACCATGTCACACATAGATTCCAACATTTTCTTTTTACTAGCAGTACATTTTAAGCTCATTTAGCCAATCTACCCCGGCTCGACATACATTTACAAAGTTTATAAAATCTCTTGTTTTTACCTATTAGTTTACACGTGAGTCTGATCCCACTGCTTGTGTGTGTGTGTGAGAGAGAGAGAGAGAGAGAGAGAGAGAGAGAGAGAGAGAGAGAGAGAGAGAGAGAGAGGGGGGAAGAGCGAGCTGTGTGTGTGTGTGTGTGTGTGTTTGTGCGTTACCTTTCCCTCAGGTTCTGGGACTATCATAAATAAGATACACAATTCTTTTATATAATCAACCGCTCATAATAATGAACTTGACCTAGGACCAAACATGATCACCACGAGGCGGACCGAGATTTGACGGAGCCACCTCCCAATTGTCTTTCTCTTTTTGCGACAATGATTCACTGACTGAAAAACCTGTCAATGATCTGAATATCTTTAATTTATTATCTAGGGCAGCAGGGCTCCATCTGATTGGCCAAATATATTGACATGCACAGTGTGAATGCATGGCACATGGAACACCATTTATCGCAGTTCAAGCCGTCAATAAACCAAACTCTTTCCCATAGTTTTCAAACAGCCTATATACCCCTATATATATACCCCTATATATATAGTTTATTATGTCTTGAGGACGGATTCAGCAAAAGCTATTTTTGTTTTTAAATGAAATGCTTCACGGATGCTTCCATTGGGTGCTCCTCTGTCATCCATCACATCAGACCCGCCCCATTTTAGATCAATTTTTTTGATTGGTCCAGCCAGGATTACAGCAGATGGAAATAGGTCAGAATGGGAGGGTGGGGCCAGATCATGTGTGCTAGCAAATAAACATGAGCTCCTTGATTGGTCTAGTTTCCAGGCTGGGAAATATCTGCTAAAGACGACATTGTGAGAGCCATGAGAGTCAATCAAATAACTAGTAAGTAGATTAGTTTGCTCAAACAGAAAAACAGTGAACTGAAAGGTACTGAAATGCTCCACAGAAGAGTTTTAAATTGTACAATTGTACATTTGACCTCATAGATTTCTTTAGAAAAATCAATGGCCATTGTAAATTATGATTTTAATACTCATTGTAGAAGAAAAAAAACACATTCTAAACACACACATTTGTATAGTAATATTATGTAATAATAATCTCCTTTAAAGTAACAATGCAAAGTGAAAATGTCAAACTTGCAGCAGGCTATGTCACACCTTATCTTAAAAAAAAAAACTATTCTGTGCCTCATAGCTAATAACAAACCAAGCTGAGGTTCCCATAATCCCATTCACCAAGTTGAGATGGAGATTGTTCGTAGGTGGACATCTGAAAGAAAGAAGTCAAGTGTTTCGTTTGGTCTGTTTGGAAGAGCTTCTTGTTAAGTCTGTGCAGGGAAGCAGTGAGAAAGTGCAGGGAAAGCTGTAACCTGGAAGTCTGTGCCAGCACACTGGAGTCTATTAAAGTGATCGCTGCAAGTAGTCCTAAATCATTCAAATGATGTAAACACTTTGTTGTTATTTGCTCCCACCGTTTGGCCACCAGTGCAGTGTTTTAAAGAATTACCTCAACCATTTACATAGCAGCGGGTCACAGTTGGACTATTGGATTTTATGTGGCCTAAATATAATTTAGGGCTCCATAGCGCGAAAAAAGCTGCACAGTGTTTTAGGAGTGATAACAACCTCTTGCATTTACATATACATTTACTTTGTCTCTTGTCACAATGTCTTAACCTCTCTGTCCCTGTTTCAACCGTAAATGAACCTGTCTGAGATGCCTTTCCTGCCCGCTCAACACACACACATGCACACACACACACACACACACACACACACACACACACATGCACTCTCTCTCTACTCATTCTCCTCTGCTTCCTCTTCTTCTCATCCTCCTTCTAAATTGCAACCCTATATTTCTGGACCTCTGATGCAATTATGCCACCTCGATTGCCTTGACGTGGAAGTGGGATGGAAAGGGAAAAAAAGAAAAGGAAAAAAAAACAACAACTGCACACAAAGCCTGCCTTTTGTGTATCAAGAAAATAAAGGCTTGAAATTGCCTCAGACCACCGCTCTGTCTATCGTGTTCTCTCCCTCTCATGCACACAAACACGTTCCCATCCCCTGTCTCGGTCACACACACAAACGCATTCGCCAGACAGCTCGGCTTCCCTGAGATGGGACAGGATAAAAGTCGACAGTTTCTATTATCAATAACAAGATAAAATACAGAGGTCTTTTATCTCTTAAAATGTAAATTTATACAAGGCTCCATGCCTCCATGCTGTAAATATCTAACATCTCTTAAGACCACAGAACTAGACTCAATTGATTTTTCTCCCCTCCTCCTGGTTGCAACCATCTGCAAAATCTCCAAGTCTGGCATAATATCAATGATGAAATTAAAAATCCTCCATTTGTGTAAACCATGAGGGAGATCACCCCACTTCGAGCCGTTTACTCCTTAAATTATATGATTGATTTCCTTTAAGGTTATTTGTTTATTTCAATGTTCATATCTGCTCTATCTAAATCATTTCTCAAGTTTATTCTATTGATTTCTTTCAGGGACACCGGCCTTTCTCCCTTTCTTTCTGTAACCTTGCCTTAACCATATCAGTTTCCTTCAGAGCTCATTTGCATGAAATAAGCCGAGAAAAAAGCATTGATTTCCTTCTTTACACTTTGGTGCCCGGTCCCTGGTTATTTGTGATGGATGCACCCAGTCATTTCATGCTACTGAGACTCAAGTATAATCGCCTTATTGTGTTGCAGGAATTTGAGGGCATTTACATTTACTCATATTCCTGCAACTGTGCAGCTTAAACAAACCAATAAAATGGTGACTTTGCACGTCTTTTCTGTTTGTTTTTATTACTCTGACATGCGGGATAATGCTATAATCATAATGTCATTTCATTTTATGCAGTGATGAGAGATTATACAGTACTTATAGAGGAAAATCCTATAAAGATTACAACTATAATGGCATTATATGCTTGTTTTACTTTGTGCAGATGCTCTTTACAAGCTTTAGGCATGGTGCATATGGAAATCCAGATTTGCGAGTAAAAGTTATATATTCTCTTATTTGCAGTAAAGCAAAAGGATGGGACTTTTATTCATTCATTTTAAGTAATTTGTCTCTTAGTATAGTGTTTATTTCTTAATAGAACCAAAAAACTGTAGTAGCCTCTGACAAACTCTCAATGTCCCAAATCTCACTCCCATTGAAAACAAAAATAGTCTGCTGTCGTCTTAGAAGAGAGAACTTTTATGGCTATCGCTCACGTAATTCTGCATTTCTTTTCTTATTGTGAGGAAATCCATAAAAATGTAACAACAACTGTTCATTTCTCAACACTGTGTGTGACTTTACAGCCAAACAACCTTTGTTTTATTGGTTCATATGGGTTTTAGGAAGTTACACAAACTAATTCAAGATTAAATTGAGAAAGTTATTTTATCATTAATTTCGCTCTGTACTGATTTAGTTAAAAAATGATTGTGCTTTGGATGAACTCAAGTTACTCTAGTAAGCTGTGCCTTTTTTTAATAAATGACAGCGTTTCTCACAGAATTATTTCAATGTATGTCGTTAACCCGTCACCAGGGTCACTCTGACGTGCAACAGATTCACAGTGACAGTAAATAGTGAAAGATAAGTTCACGTGTGAGGGAGAGAACTACATTGATGTCACAACTGCAGGTTTGACTGTCTGCATGGACGGTAACAGCGTAATTGACGTTATTGTAATTGCGCAACAGTAAAAGTGAGAACGTGGCAAATGGTACCCACCAAATCAGAAGTGTACAAAATGTTTTGGTTCATTATGAAACAGTGGTGCGACAAATTTGAATATTTGGTGGCCCCCACCAGTGTGTAGATAATTAATGGGAAAGACTGGAAGTGAACAATGGATGTATCTCAGTGTTGTTTAATTCAGTCAAGCTGTTGCAACTCAATGTTAACTTAATATATCCTGCAAATAAGCTGCCTTGACTTGACATAATAACTGACGATATGAATTAAATAAAGCATAATCCACACGCACCTTTCAAAACATAACAAACAAGGTCCTTGAGGTAAGTGCTGAAGCAGGGACACTCTCATGAGAATCTGAATCATTTCAATCACAGTAATATGAAGGTATGCCATTAACACAGACCTCACCCTTACACCCTCCAAATAACTGAGCATTCTTCAACAACAGCGTCTGTAAAGTGCAAGGAACAATGTGGAAACTATGAAGAACAGTGACACCAATTTTAATTCAAACTTAGGTCCTTAATTCAATGAACTTGAAGCATGCTGAGAAACTCTGCCCACCTGCTCTCCCATCACACTACATCTGACTTAACTTTCAATTGCAAACATTATTTGGACATTGGAGGTGTCCCCGATAACAACTGGCCAAAGTAAAAGTAGTTGTTTGCAGAAGTCTCAGTCTATCCTGACTAAAACACAACTGTGAGTTGTCAAACTAAAATGACCCACAGCGTTTCTGAAAGTCTCCGTTTTAGAGGCTTGCAAACTCAGAAGCAGTCAGGACGGCAGCTGTAAACTGGCCAAATGATGCGATTTGGAACTGAAAATCAGTGTGGATATTGCCGTCTGCAGTTTTACTGCCAGACAACAAAATTTAAAGATGCATGTCGCCACTTACTGTACAGTATTGCATAATCTGCAATACTGTACAGTAAGTGGCGACAATAGAAGACCTACAAGAAAGCCTGAGGCCAGCTCCGCTCCTCGCTGCTGTTTTCCCAGACTTCTCTCTGGGACATTGGCAGCTGAAAGGGAGGACCATTTAAACTCAAACGTACAGCGAGCCACAAATTCCACCACGTTACTGTGGGCCAAAATAGTTCAACAGTGATTCTCCATGGCGATTAGGGTGGCCCTTGCTTTTGCTTTGGATGCATTCACAAACACCCCTTGATGCAGTTAGCTTGTTAGCATTACTCAGTTTGCCTCAACACCATCCTCATGTGTTAGATTGCACCTCCCCTTTCGTTTAGCGCACTCTCGTCTCAAAGCTCGCAGACAAACCCCTCATCGTGAGCCAGCGTGTGACATTGTCAACCACATGTCCGCCATCTTTCCTTCTCCCGCCCTCATTCCCTCTCTTCACACACACACCCACTACGCATATACACACCAACTCCGACTGTTTACACTTTACTTATTGTTGCCTGACACCAAGGTGGTGCCCTGTAATTATTAATAATTTGATGAATATGAATAGTTGTCCTTCATAATCAATCATACCAAACACGAAACTTGCTTCTTCAGATTGCAGACCATCCTGAACCAGTGGCTGCTTTACCCTCAACTTCACCTTCACACACTAACCTCACACATTCAAACCCAGCTGTATCAAGGCAGCCCCGTGCAGACCAATCCGCGGTCACACATACTAAACACCACTTCCACTGCACTCAATAGCAACAGCCTGGATTTATGCAATGGCACAAAAAGCCACACAATATCATGTGAGATCCTTCCATATAACCAGTGACCCAAGAACTGGGCCGATCAAAGCAACCCTGTTTATGTCCCTTTGATTTTTTCTTTTTTTTCTTTTTTTCCCGGCCTTGTCGTTGATCCTGTTGCAGCTTTTAGATAATGCTAATAGATCACAGGCCAACGGGACGGAGCAGGATAATGGAGCTTTCATTGCAGCCTGATTAACTTGGCTGTAGGGTTCCACCTCACCCCTTTCGGCATGATGGCCCTAATTAATAACGATTGCTCCCCAAAATGTGCAAATGGAACGATAAACGAAGGACCAACTAATTAACTGCAACCATTTCTACTAATCATTAGTTAACATCCCGTTTTGTCATCATTACACTGATGCGTGTGCAAGGGCAGATAAAACAGGTCAGCCCTTTTTTCCACCCCCCCATAAACCCTGACAGCCATATTTTCTTCCCCTATAAAAAGACTAACAAGTAATTAAAGTGAGGGCTGAAGTAAGGTCCAGAAAGTTCTATCACTTAAATATTCCACTGTAGGCCAGGTGTCGCCATTTTTTTTAAAAGACAGAGCTGAAATCATTGCATCCGGTCGGGTGAGGTTTTGTTTCACTCCTGTCAACAGCAGATAAGGTGAGAAATATGGCAAAAGAGGAAAAATCACCAATACTACTTTGAGAAACGCTGTCAGCACTCAGCCTCCTCTCTGCTGCAGACTGTTCCAAGCCATTTATTTCTGTGACTTTTTGCCAGCAAGGAAATCAGTGAAATGTGTCAGTGAAACGCTGCTGTTTTTGTTTATGGCCGCATGATGCAGCCCTTTCAGAGGATGCTGAGGTGCACTGTTCATACTCAGGCCTTTGAATTTATGTGTGGCTTCCAGATGCTGAGGAATCGACAGGGCTCAATGATGAACAGGCAGCGTCAGCCCTGCTGCCAATCAAAAAGTTAATAGTCTGTCCATCGAGGAGGGGAAATGACCCCCTGGGCTTCAGCTTGCACATCTCACAACTCAAATCCGACTGCTTTTGACTTTGTCTGCGCGCATACAGGACGTTAGCGTTGTGTGTCAGCCCGCTCTGTCAATTCTAATTCTCTCATTTAGTTCCTCCCTTAATCCGTGGATAATTTCTTTTGAGAACTTTTTAAGGCATTAAACAGATCAGATGAAATTTTGTTGGTGAGAGAACACATGTGTTGTGTTTCTTTCCACCCTGACTTTATACTAATCTGACTCTGCATTGTTTCTCCCTCTCTGCACACCTTCATATGTGCATTTCTCAGCTCAAAGCTCAAGGCAGTCCTTTGTCAACCTTAGATTGGAAAGTAATCCTGTTATAACCTCGCTGAGGTTATATGTGCGACTGGGTGATTAAAATTACCTGCAAATATTCCAAAGGAGCCATTATTTATTGGTGCATGAAAGACACCAAGGAGAAAGCTGCTCTCTTATTGCTAATAATCAAAAACGCTTTAGAGAACACTATGTATGGTAATGAAAAAACTGTCGATTGCCCTTTCAAATGGCCTGATTTACTAAAACTTTTATGAAGACAGTAAATTTCATGTCTTATTTTCTTGATCCTTCCAAAGAGGGAACATGGGGAAATCAATAGCTCTCCAACCCGGCCCTGAATTTTGTCAACCTCTAATTATTATCTGGCTTGTGGCAATGATCAGCGAGTAATTGCAACTACTGGCTTTCTGATGCCAGCGACAGGTCCAATAGAGAATGTCTACATGCAAAGCATTTACCTGGCTTAGTAAAATCTATACAAGAAGGTCACAATCTCTGCAGAGATTCAGCTCCAAGTTTGGTTAAAAATCTGGTAAATTCATAATTTGTTTAAATGTGTTGGTAGATCAATGAGTTTACATTAGTTTTTATTTCTGTGCCTCTGCCAGTGTTGTAATCCTCTGCTTTTGTGCACAAAGTGTATGTTTGCATCCCAGGATCTCATCCAATGTGTCCATTGTTAATGGCTTCTGGGGTCATTGAATGTGATGCAGCTCATTTACAACCAAACAAAAGAGCAGTGAGCAAAAATCCCAACAGCCCCATCCAGTGTTATTGATATTTCACTGGCTGCATCATAAAGCTCAATAACCCCATTTGACTGGAAGTTAAGTGATGGAATTTGTTTCAATGGCCCCAACTTCATCATAAACAAAAAGCATTTTGATGTTTATGCGTTTTCAAAGTGTCTCCCGGTTGCCAGGATGCAATAATAACCACTGAACATGACGGGTTTTTTTCAGCTCTGACAGATGTTACACTCTGGCTTCTTTGTAATTTCCTCTGCATTTTCATACTCGAGTGTTCTGTGCTCTGATTACAAAAAAATATCTCTTTACGGTAAAGCTCGCTCACCAGTGTTTCCTGTAAAATACACAAATAAGATGTACAATTCCTAAAATGTGGTGACCAGCGAGGACCCGTCCTGTCTTTTACAGTTCAAACAATGACTTATCTGTGCTTGATACTGTGTTCATCATTATTCTACATATAAAGCGACAAAGACAAGAGCGAAGAACCATAGAACAACTGTTTACTATGGTAACATATGTTGACCTGTTCTTGCTTTATTAGATTTTCTTATGGTGTTAGATTAGAAAAACTACAGTGGAGTTTGTCATTTAAGCAAATTTGTGCTTTTGAATTTATTAAATTTTATCCTGATTTGTTTTTACAACGTTGTTCGCATATGTATTCTATTGTAGCACACTTTCAAAGCAGACGTTAGTATTGGACTGCGCTCAGGATTTACTGTAGTGTGCACTTGTTTGTGATTTTCTTCATGAACCATGACCACAACTGAGTTGCTGAGAGTGAGCAAATGAAACAAAGCACTAAAAATGTAATGAAGCCACATTGGGATAGTGTGCAGTGAGTATCATATGCTAATTATGCTAACGAATGTCATTGATTTGTGTTGCCTGTCTGACCAGTTGCCTAAAATCTGATTTGTGTTGTAATATTATAACCCTCTGAGGTTTTCAAAGTGGGAGGTCGGCCTCACCAGAGGGTGCTCCTAACAGATTCAGGAGATGGAAGTGAAAAAGAATATAATAAATAATATTAATAGGATTAATTACTGCAGAAGGTCCATGTCTGTGTGCTATTAGAGACAGTTCAGATATAGAGAAGTTTTTGGTCCCAAAAACTAATAAATACCTTTGGATATTTTTTTTATTTGGTGTTGACCTAAGACCTAAATTGCAACATTAGAATATACAGTATATTGCTCTTTTCTGGGTGGCTATGGGATAAAATTACATAATCATGATCACACACACAAAGTGGTTTTGTGAGAGGAGGCCCTCAGACATTGAAAACCTCTGTTACAACCATCAGCTCTTCTCTCAGAATGTTACATTACAGCTCTGGAATTAGTTCAGAAGGAGACGCCATGTCTGCCAGATTACCTTTTTCTGTCATATTTGCCAAGTCACGAAATCCTCATACTGAATGTATCAAACAAAAGTAGTGATTAGTTTGTTTTTCTAAAATAACCTCTCCTTTGTTCAACTCTTGATGATACTGTTCAGGCACTCACTGCACTTGGTTAATGTTGATGAAAAAGATCAAGATTATGTGTTCACCTCTCTTTGTTTGTTGGTTTGTACAATACTTTCTTTTTGATTTGTGGATTTTTAAATCTTACTTTAACATTGTGAGACAGGGTATTTCACTGATTTCCCAGGGAATAAGTCATGGATAATGGTTGAATAAGATGAGCACTACTGTAAGTGTGTGGAATCTGGTGCTGCGTGATTGAATTGAAGGGACAGTTGGGCCTTGGCGGAGGAATGTGCTCTCCTGAGTGCCATTCTAGTTGCTATAGCCCCCATTAGCATATGTTTGGATACCGTGCAGAGAATGGGCACATAAACCTTGTCTCTCTAGATGAAGCCAAATCATTATCCCGTGCATGTCTTTAAGAAAGTAGAAGTGTAAGAGAATCAAGGTACAGTGGTGCTTGTGTTCTATGGTAACATTTAACAGAGTCAACACAGGCCCATCTGTGAGCCTTTAAAGGACAAAAACAGACAATAAGGTAAATGGGACTCATCTATGGGAGATGGCTATGTGCGGGACTTCCCATGTGATGACACCGCCGGACCCTGACATTGACACAGGCATCAGACAGAGGGCTGTGATGGGGTGGGGAGGGGTGGGGGGGGTGGGGTGACAAATAATAGGGGAATTAGAAATTAATGATTCCCCCTGTATGTAAATGGCAATTAAAGGACGAGCATTGCTGCAGGCTCTCTGGCCCAAACCGCCTCCATTTGTTTGGATAGGGACCGACACACACACACATGCACGTACACACACACACACACACACACACACACACACACACACACACACACACACACACACACACACACACACACACACACACACACACACACACACACACACACACACACACACACACACACACACACACACATAAACACACACACACACTCATGCTTGTGATGCATATTGAGGCTGTGACACACATCCATAAGTGCATAAAAGAAAATAAATCCACAGCGCCCTGGACCAGATCAAATCAATCGGCCATAATGGCAGGGCTGATCATTATGTGCTGCTTTTGTTTGTTTAAATGAAGAGTGAGTGTGTCTGCCATATTGAGTTGGATTAGGCAGCGGAAATCTGTTGCCTGCAGCTTCAAATGCTGGATGAGAGCCTCCAGATCAGGGCTCTACAGTAGAGCACAACCATGGCCTATTTAGAAATCAATGTCAAACTTTCATTAGTGAGGTCAACAATGTAGATATATTGTCTAATCGCTGTGGGTCAACAAGGCATGAGAGGAGGCAGAAGGAGGGACATGGCCACCCCAGGGTTCTAGTGCATCAGGGAAGATTTAAAGCTATAGATCCTAAATTCACTCTTCTGCATGCACCATTTAGTAAAGAGGGAATATAGACATGTCTATCATCAAGATTTTGTCGTATTTGGCATTTTCTTTTTTTGGGGGTTTCAGTGAAAAGACCTGAGCTCGGAAAAATCCTGCTGACAGGGTCATTGACAAGCAGAGTAAAAAGCCTGCGTCCTGTCTTCTGATGATGAATGATAGGCTGCAGAGACTGATGGAGGGCCTCACTCAAAGATTTAGGTCGGTGCTGACCTAAACCATCACGGACAAGCTAATTCTGCTCCTGCTGTTTGGTCAATAAGACCAGGAGAAGTATGAGATACTGTATAATATTATTACCTTCGCCAAGCAGGTTGTGTTTTCATCAGTGTTTGTTTGTTTGTTTGTTTGTTTGTTAGCAGGATGAGGCAAAACCGATTTCCATCAAACTTTATGGCTGGAAGTGGTATGACATGTTTAAGGGACTCAGGATCTAGTGAATTTATACGTGGTGTCATCAGGGGACTGATGGTGAGTGCATTATTGCATTTGCTTAATACATCCAAAATCATGACTCAAAACTAGAGTACTAGAACAAAAAACTCAAACAAAAAACTGTAAAATAGAAAATGCTTATGTTGTTCCATGTTAAAGTGACTCAGTAGAGCACATAACTCAACAAAGGCCAAGAAGTCTAAATTCAATAAAGTTTCACACACCAGTTCCCTAAATATGTTTGATTTTTTTTCATCAAAATCAATGAATGATTCCCTGGGAAATCTGTGAAAATGTAAAAAAAAAAAAAAAAAAACTGAAAAGTGAAAAAGAAAGTGAAAAAACATTCCTTTGTCTGGATCCATTCCAAAATCGATGAGATTCCTTCTTAGCCCATGTCCCAACCTTTTACCAGGTTTAGTGGAAATCCATTCGGTAGTCTTTTGTGTAATCTTACATAAAAACAAACCAACCAAATAACAGTGGTGAAAACATAACCACCATGGCAGAGGTAAGAAAAAAAATCCCTTCAGACATAAGATGTCTCCTGCTTCATTGAAAAGGCCCAATCGTCGAACGTGCACTTAAAACTTTGAGTTTCCATGTCCCACTGGAAAGGTACAGGGCCACGATTACAACATACTTACTGTACACATTTGTATACAGTACTTCGCATCTTTGAGTGAAGGAATGCTTTAATATTTTTATTTTGTATTACTATTTTTTATTAAATGTTTTAATGTTTTATTTATCTTATACAAACAACCAATTTATGCAACCAACCGTACTCTATTTTTACAACTTAAAGATTCAATTATAATTATAAGCTTGATTGCCATTTCAACACTTTTGATAGGCCAAACAAAAATAGAACAAGAACCTCAGGACATCACATTTAGTACAGTAACTGCTGAGACATGAAACATGTGGTAAAAACACAGAATTACCACCGTCAAACAATTACACCTACACCTGTGCTGTGCTCCCGGCCTCGTGTTGAGGCTTTTTTCGCTGCAGTTTGCACAACTTTCTGTGTTTCCTGTCCTGTATTGAAGGTCCAGTGTGTCAGATTTAGGAGACAGGGATCCATTGGCAGAAATTAAATATAAAAATAATCCTAGTGATGTTTTCACTAGTGTGTTTCATCTAAGTTGTATGAATTGGTCTTTTCTTTACACTAAAATGGGCCCTTTATATTTAAATACTTTGTATCTACGGGAGCGGGTCCTCTCTACGGAGGCTGCCATGTTTTTTACGGTTGTCAAGATGGAACAAACTAAAAACCTTTTGAGTTTTTATGTCAACTGAAGGCTTCCATTAGGTTCTCCTTCATGTTTAGAAGGGGAGGGTGAGGTGAGGGGTATTCAGCTGCAACATGCAACTTCACCACTAGATGTCACTAAATTCAACATACTGATCCTTTAAGGTGTTGCTATATTACACAGTTATTTCTTTGAGCGTCCGTATTAACAGCATGTTAAAAAGTGCATTTTATCTTTAGGTTGACTGGGAAACTTTTTTAGGTGACTTAAAATTAAAAGCATGTTTTTTTATCTTCTTTTTAGAAAAATTACCAAATAATAAATAAATCTGGAAAAGATTAACACATCCTTACTATGATGTGGAGAATTATAGGAACTCCGCCTATTCAATTTTATGCAATTCATATTTAGAGTGGCAACTGCTCTTGGCCTCACCTCCATTATGGAGCTGGAAATCCTCGTCTATCATCCCTCATCATATTCGACCACCCAGGGCATTAAAATGACAGAGTGTTAATTAATCCATCATGCTGGTTAATTGAAATGATGTATGATAGTCATTTGTTGTCTTTGATTCCCGCGCTATTAGCGCTGTGTAACTGTATGACTAATTAGTGTGAGAACACTTCTGAAATAATTGGCTGTAATTAATCTGTCAGCAGCATGAAAAAATGACTGCATCTGACAGTTATGACAAATAACAGTGTTGATATAATTATGTAATGATGGAGGGCACTCAGTATAATGAACCCCACATCTTGTACCAGGTGTAAATCCAGGTTGTTCTGCTGTGCTTGTTTCTTCACCTAACGTTTTTTTTTTGTTTGGCTGTGTGTGTCGGATGAGCAGCTGAAATTATGCTATCTGACTCTCCTCATGGTCTTTTTCTATGGTTTCCATGGAAACTGAGTCAAGTGATTGAGGTCGGGGGTCAAACTGACCAATAGTGAGTAAATTACATTTCTCTGAATGATTCCCCCTGAGCTGCTATTGAAATCGAGCTCCAGCCCACTGATGGATACATCTTGTCATTCACAGTTTAGAAGGCAAGGGAGGAAAGTACAAACATGACACCGGGGGGGCTCGGCTTGCTCAAACAAAGAGGCTACAAGATGAATAAACACACAAACACACCTACGGCAGAGCTGCGACTTTAATCCCCATGCTGTAGTTTGCATGTTCAGGCCACAGTTACAGTTCCATCTTACTGGAATTTTAAAGTAGAAGCTGCACGGCGAATAGAAAGAGTGCTCAGGCCTGCGTGTCCCCTCTACGGGCTGTTTATTAAGGTCAAGTTCTCTCTTCTACAAACACCAGGCCTGAAGGTCATTGGTTTGTCTGAACCAAAGCTCACTCAATCCCTCAGCCAGAGTTCAAGTGCTGACGCTCGCCCTCCTCTTCCTCTTTCCTCTTACCCCCCCCTCTGTCCTCCGAGACCTGCCTCAACGCTGGGGTGTCAGAAGAGCAACAGAGAAGAGAAGGTGATAAAAACACAAACAATTGTGATTTATTGCTTATTGTGTACCACAGTTAGAGAAGAGGTGAGGGGAAGAAAAAAAAAACAGATAGAGCGAAATCCACTGCAAATTGAATTGTCTTTGTTTGAACCCGGGCGACTTTAAAGAAGAAAAAAATTCTATGACAGGGGCCATAAATGACAATGGCACAATAATCTACAGCGACCTGTCCAAGAGGCTGATAAGCCATCACTAAGGGGTCTGATCGATACTAACTATTCATTTCTGAAATTATCTCCACATTGATCCGGGGACAAGTGCCAGCGAGGCAGGGGCACACTGGCTTTAATACAATAATTATATAAAGGGCTACAAGCTCATCCTCCCAACCAATAAAGCCTGTCAACGGCACCAGGCACGGTGAAAACCCCATAATCCATCAGTACATTGGCCCCTGACCTCTGGGCTTGGAGGCTTATCAGTGCAGCCTCTATAAAAGTTGCTCACAAAAGGACACAATTGCTGGATATACCTCAATGAGCGGAGGTGGGAAACCAGATCTGTGGCGCTGATGTAATGATGCGGTGTGGGCTGACCTGTTATTTGGCCTGGTTATTGCGTGAACCTCTGCTCGCTGCACTGGGAGGAAGAAAACGGGCTTTTCCTCTCAGTCAGTCCTTCACCCAGCAAACCCTCACTTTGTCTCAGCCTGTTTTTTTTCTCTCTGCCATGACGATAATAATCAGAGCGTCATCATACTGATATCGGGGATGAATTTGGGCAAAGTGAGTATATCTTCAGGGAAACTCTGCTTTCTCTGCTCCTAAACCTACTTTGTGCCTGAGGCTGATGACACAGGGGTATTTTTACATACAAAGCCTTGAGATTGCTTGGAGTAATCTGTGGAATTATCAAAATGAAATGAATATTCGAGCCACCTGCCATGGCTCAAGATGAACCACTCACATAAAATTAATAAGAGACGTGCCATCTGTCTGCATCACAAAGCATTTATGCACGATTAAAGACATATATACCACTTGAAAATATAAAAAAATAAATCCCTGAGCCTGGATAATACTTAATTTAATTTTGGCAATGCCTCCTTTATGTTACACATGTACAGGACATGATCTATTTTAAATGATAGTATTCGAATAAGATATCTAATAAATGTGCTATCTATGACAGCAACTGTAGCTTTTTCTTTTTTGAAAAGCAGTGACTTCTTCTTTTCAAACCGGAGCCAGGGAAGAGGACCTGTGTCCCTGGTTATCTTAATAAACGAATTGATCTGCTATTGAAGAGCCACGTTCCTCTGAGCATCAGCGAGACAGCCCGGCTCCAATCAGACAGCCATGTGTTATCAAACTGGGAAGTCAATTAAGAGAGAGAGAGCAGGGACAGGGGGACGGAGGGACTGGCTCCAAGCTGTCAGCAGACTGGTTCTCACAAAGGGACGCTGGCTGTGGATACCGAGTCCAGGCCGGAGACATGCAGGAGTCAGTGTTTCCGTGCTGGATGGTGGAATATGCACTGAGATGTAACCTTGTCTTTGTGAAACAAAATCAACCTGCTCTGCTTTAGCTGGTTCAAAGTCACAGTCTGCAGACAATAGACTCAATGGGTTTTTCCTTCACTTCCTTCAAATGCTTTACCCAAACTATTATGGCCAGTGCATGAAGGCTTTTACAGTAGCGTCTGGAAATAAAGGTGTGCTGTACATTCTTTGTACAGGAATATATAAAACTGTATAAAACAAATCAACATGTGTATCCTTATCAGTGTGGATCAAGTTCCCTGAAATATTTATTATCCCTTCCTCATTGCATGTTAATAATTAAGAAGGCAATTCATTTTTCCTACAGCAAACTTGCTGTAATTTTTCCTACATTTTGTCCCAGTAAATGTATGCAAGCAATTCACAAGTCTCTGAAGGGCTCCATGTCTGAAGCTGCAGTCACACTTCATGGATCGGTCCCTGCATGAGCCAGCTGTGTTGACGACACAGCGTCTTTTCCTGTTTGACTAACCATTGCTATTTACGTCTCCGCTTTCATGTTTGAAAATTTCAATCTCCTTACTGTGTCATCACACAAGCCAAGCTTCCTGACAGTGGAGCCGCAACATATATCAAGCCTGTGTTTTGTGCCGCAGGTTTGTGTGAAACACAGAGGAGGAAAAAACAGCAGGACTACAGCCGACATGTCTGAAGTGACAAAGAAAAGAAAGTGCCACGCAAGGAAGCTCAAAGATCAGCAACAGAAAATCCAATGAAAAGGATGACTGGGTATTAGAGATGTTCTCCATTTTGGACTTTACTGAGTACTGTTCCGATACCAGTGGATTTAAAAAATAAAAAACGTATCTAACATATCATGATGCCACTAACCCTGTATGGAAGTGATTATTGTTATCAGTGCTGTATGTCCTAGATCAGGTCATAACTACAAAAGAACATATTAATGAATCTATGAATACTTAACTAATAATAATAATAATAATAATAATAATAATAATAATAATAATAATGTTAATCACACAAATTCACAAAGAGTACGAATGAAAACAAGAATACAAAACATCAAGACAAAAAGAAAAATGTCAGTGCGACACATCATTTAAAGTCAGCAAATTATATAATACAAAATCTATTACTTCCTTAAAATAGCTGTTAAAGTGCAGCCACAGTTTGTAAAAATAAAAGACATTTTTAAACAGTACAGCAACGTTTTGCTTGTGAGACTTACTAGAATGAAATATGGCATTGACATTTTAGCTAGCTTAGGCTAGCGCTGCACAAGCAGAAATCCATTCCTCTTTGCCGCTCTAACAACAGTACTCATTAGTGGCAGTACAGCACAACTATTGTTCTGAGGCAATCAAGAAGAAGTGATTTTGGTGAAAGGAAAATTGTAGTTTTGGATGAACCTAATATAAATACATAGCCTAAATCTGTACATAGATTTGCGCACTCGCAAAGTAACGACCCGGCATTTCAGCTTAATCAGAAGCATTTAAGAGGCTGGTATTGGTATTGGGACATCTCTTCTGCTTAAGCTGTTTGATAGACATTATAAAAACTAAACGTGAAGAAGAAGAAACAAACCAGCCTCACGGGGCATTTTGTTTGAAATCGCAGATGGAGACGATGTATTCTTTGTTATTCACAGACATGTAACATCTTTTTAACGTTCATGTGTTATCTCCTCTTGTTGGCACATTGGGATCCTCTCTAAGGGGTGAAGATTACCCTTAATGTGTATTCTAAATGCAGATGTAATTGCATTAGTGATCATTTTAGATACAACGACTAAATAGCTCTTTTCACAAAAGGGATGTAATAAATATTGAAAGGACACACCGAAGCTTTATCCACCATTTTACTTAATTGCTTCAGACTGTGTGACAATGGCGGGTTACTGGACTGTGGCGGACGAGCGTTTCACCACAAGACAAACAGAGGATGTATCTATTATCTGAGCCGCGTGGAGGTCGTCGACCTGCGACAAGCGCGAGGCCGGAGACATTAGAGATCATGTGCAATTTAATCTTTACACAAAATAAAAGGGAGGAGGACGACGGACAGCGGAGGCGAGCGCCACAAAAGGGGCCAGAAGAATGGACGGCCGTCTCGGACAGGCCTGTCCCCCGAAGAATCCTGGGCGTTTTTCTTCTCAAGCCACTCAAAGCCATCGTGCTTGGTCTGATTCCACTCACTCCTCTGACACTTGTATTAATGGTATTTTGGCCTGGGACTGTAGATGCTGAAAAGGGATTGTGCAGAAGCAGCTGTGTCTCTCTTACTCCCCTTTTTCTCTCTCTCTCATACTTTACCAGTGTCTCTTTTACTGACTCCTCTATCCTTTCTCAACCCTGCTCTATCCATCCCTCCCCTCTTCCACACACACACACACACACACACACACACACACACACACACACACACACACACACACACACACACACACACACACACACACACACACACACACACACACACACACACACACACCTTCTCTATTCTCTATCCATTCGTTCAGTCATTACTGGTCAGTGTCAGCACTTGAAAACTGTTGTGCTTGCCGAGCCGGTGTCATCACAAGTGGAATTAACCATTTTCCCTGTGCCTGATTGCAAGAAGCCCGACTCATTCCAGCACTCCTATACACTCCATCAAGATCCGCTGACAGAGAGAAAGCGTACTGGCCTGTATTGAAAGCATGATATAACAGCACAATGTTCACCAGTCTGTGGGGGGGCTCTGCAGTTCTTCAATCGCATTGCGAGGGCAAAAAAAACTACTCCAAAAATATGCCCTTATGTTTAAAAATATCATTTTGATCCACTCGTAAGTTTTGCCTCAATCATATCTTGTGAGAAGTCGATGAATAGTCAACAAGGAGCCAAGGCTTGAATGTTAATCCCAGTTGGGTACAGTTGAATAACATGTAATCAGTCATCCTCAGGTACAAGGTCAGATACACAGTGGCACAGATTTGTCTTGATCTCAAGGGATCACATGCAAAACTATCCATGCACCACCTCAAATAAACACAGCTTACTATGTAAGATGATGGATGTAATTCCTGGCAGATAAAAAAAAAAATCATAATCGCAGGGGATTACATGTAAAATCTTAATATCTTGTATTTAGGCCTTCGGTGGGAGTAATCTGTTTGTAGTCTGATCTGCCCGGTACATTTCTTGAGACGTTTGTGGAAGATCATGAAATTGCATTAGTAATACAATACAAATCTGCTTTTTTTGATTCATTCATTTCTTTGCAAAAGATTACAAGATTTGCAGAGATTTGATCTGACCCTTTTCCCACCGTTGTAGGTGGCCTTGACGTTGAAGTCAAAACGAAAACTTGAAATAATCATTACCAACCGGATCGGCAGATTAATACTTTTGGAATAGATGTAGTCCTCATATAGTCCGACACGAGAGAGAGAGAGAGAGAGAAACAGGAACACAAGAGTCTCTCAGTTAATGTATCATCATCTGAGTGAGTTTGAATTGGAGTTATTAGAGTATTTCACTTCATTGCATGACCTCCTGTTCCTCCTCAGATCATGAATCCTATTCATTACCCAGTCCTTCTGGAGTGCCCGCCTTTATAATATTACTCAATTTATATTCTGAAGCGGGCTCCTGGGAGAGCGATCAGCGCTCCGAAACAGCGACCCCCCTATAACCCAATCACAATATTTAAAGGGCAGCAAAGAGCTTTTTAATGCGCGTCGTAGATAACCATTTAAAGTGGATTGCTTTGGTTTAATATGACCTTAACAGGCTGGCAGTCACATGTGAAGAATGAATAAGCTAATCGGAGAGGCGACAGGGAGAAAGAATGAAATCAAAAAGCAGAATATGAGAGATTTGTTTCAATGCTAGCTGGCCTCTTGACGGCTGCTGAGAGGGGCATGATAGAGAATCACAAGCGTGTGAATGAAACAGGACAGGCGATGAATGAAGCTACTGCTTGCATTTCTCTTTTCCCCTCTCCCGGAGTATGAACTGCTTTATCATGATAAAAGACAAGACAGGTGTAAATGACACATTTACATTCTCCCATCAAAGAGAAACTTGTCTCAATCTGGATGAAAGCAGCTGTGGGCTTTTCACTCAGTTTTCTTCGGGGGGGGGGGGCAGTCACAGGATGATGTAGTGGTAACATGAAGGGTTTCTTTAGATAGATCATGAAAAACTCTGTTTGCTCTAATGTTAAGCTCTCACAACATGATTTTGTGGAGGCGTTTGAAAAAATGTTGTTACAATAAATCAAATTATTTGTCGAGAACTCGGCTGAAGTTCTCCTGAAATAGTTCATGGTTTGAAGGACATCGTCTACATGCAGTGGAAGAAACTAGTAACATCTACTCAAGTGCTGTACTGATGCACAATTTATCATGAAAATGTACTCAAATAAAATACTGCTTTATTTATGCATAATTTAAGTGTACCCCCCATTACACCTAAATGTTGTACATTCAACTTCAACTTCAAATGTATTCATATAGCACTTAAAATACAACATTGTGGATCAAAAGTTTTTTTTTTTTTAAAGTTATAACAGTAAAGCATTGATAACAACAACAGTCATAATACTACACAGCACAACAATTTAGGCACATTGAAAGACAAAAGAATACAAATGTGTTTTCAGATTACTTTTGACAATTTCTATTGAGGGGGAGAGTCGGATGATGAGAGGCAGAGAGGGGTTCCGGGTTTTGGGGCAGCGATGAAAGCCCTGTCCCCAAAACACTTAGACCTTGATCTTGGGACAGACAGTGGCCTCTGCTTAAATGATCTCAATTTCCTGACTGTGTGGTGGGGACAGGAGCTGTGAGATGTAGGATGGGGCGAGACCATTTAGTGTCTTGTACACAAACATAAGAACTTTGAAATCCTCCTACTTTTTGTAACAGCTGCCAGTTACTCAGATTTAGTTTTAACACACTATTTATCAGTATATAGATAATTAAGCATCACTATAGATTAAACAAACCCCATGTGAAGCAATGATGCTGATTACAACATTAAGGTTACCCTAATGAATTATGGATAATAATTAATACATATAGCAAATATTGTTGCTATATAGACTATATACGTATAATATGCTGCTAACATCACATGCGTTCATCCAGACCACAGAAGGGAAACGAGGAAACGAGCTGCCTCCTGCAGCGAGGGCAGTCCAGCTAATAGGCTAGCTGGGGAGCTGACCTGAGCAAAATGTACCTAATTTTCCTCCTGATTTTGATGGGTGCTCTCAGAAATCTAGTTTGTTGTAATTAAGTAGGTTTGTCAATAAAGTGCTGCAGAGATTGTGTGTTTTTGAAGGCCAACATGAAATTCAGCATGACCTTGGTTCCCTTAAAGACAAAATCCAATGATATTGGTCATTGGATTAAAGCAGGAAATCAGCTCTGTGACCAAACAAAAGTTTATGATATTCACCTGTCTTTAGCAGATGATTTCTATAAATGAATAATGCTTTTATGATTTTTTTCCCAGTGTTAATAAAAGTGTAGATAAACAAAATACACAGTTGCATGACTTCAGTGTCATCAACACCACGTTTACTACAAATCATTTGATTCAGCAAAAAGTTCTTAGAAAGTTAGTTTGGAAGAGCTCAGGTTGTAAAAGCAGAGCAGTGACTGGACCAGTTTTCATATTCGACGTGATGGTGTTCGTCCACAACCTCCACCGTCTCATCCGGTCACTTTAGCAACCCTCTTTTTTAATATCAGTAAAATCTTTAAGAACTTAAAGAGTGTGGTATTTACTGATGTATTTGTTGTCGTAGAATTAGGAGTATAAATGTCTTGGGCAAGTATCTAACCAAAAACCCAACCAAAAAAACATAGACTTTGGATAAGAGAACCTGAGGTGCAACAACTTATTTCTGACTTTTTTCAGACTCTTTTCTGCAGCACTCTATCTCTATAATAAATAAAATATAATATAACGTTAGATACATTAGTCGTGCTAAAAGAGCCTTAGCTGTCATCTCTACAACCTCTAACTCTATTGCTGTTTATATTCAATTTATTTTAAATCTCACAGTCAGATGAAGATTAATTTATTGTTAATATACAACCAGTAATAAAGGTTTGACATGTATTTTTCACAGTTTGAACTTTCTTGACTTACTGTAGCTGACCTGTATGAAGCAGTTTCAATCCTGCAAATCCCAATCAAGGGACATACTTCAGGTTTATTACGTCTTCCATGTTATTGTTGGCCGTGGCATGATATTTATCTGTGTGTGATTTGTGCCCGGTGCACACTCAGCTTGGCTGAAGGCAGATACAGATCATCTATATTTAGATGAACTCTGATGTCCTTGACATTAATCACAGTCCATAACCGAAGGCATCATTTCATCTTAAATCTGGCTGAACAGCGCATTTTCAGCCGAATGAAAAAGTGTGGTGCCCTCCGCCTCTTTCATTAGAATAAAGCACACGGATGCCTCGAAATTGACAGGCATCAATGTTGACAAGCAAGGGAAATTAAGTCTGCATGTCATTTACTGATATCCACTCAGGTGTGAACTTTTTTTATCTTGTGTGCTTTGTCATTACAGGACGAAGAGATGCAGGGAGTCGTCCGCTGCACAATACAATCTGAATGATTGAATACATTGTGCTAAGAGGGGGAATTAAAGGCCAAATAAATGACCTTGGTGATCAGACAAAAAGAGGAGCTGGTTCATAAAAGGAATTTGCATGGGTCTGATTGATGTCCAGCCATAGATTGTATTGTCAGTTGCTGGTCAAAACCAGTGATTAAGAATTTAGTGCTTAGTCAATTCCGCTCTCTCTATCTCTTTTTTTAAGATTTTAATTAGTAAATGAACCTCTCTTATGGACGAATGATTGATGCCCTGCAGTAACCGGCTCCCCTCGCTGCGACTGAGTGAGTGTGTGAGCTGTGTGTGTATATGTAAGCATGTGAATGATGCGGATGATATATAACAATCATCTTAAAAAAAGAGCAGCCAAATGAGGAACAACCATTACATTAGTGTTGCAGGATGTGATCGAGAGGGAGGGGTCAATGTGTCTCGCCATTATTAAATTCTAATTGGACAAATTATGTACTGGTAGCTTGTCAAAATACGGCCTTTTGATTTAGGTGATTGTAGAAGTGCCTTTAGCTAATGTCTGGATATGTTTTAATCCTTACTAATGTCTTGTTTTCAACAGTATTGGTACATGAATTTAATTCTTTTCCATAGGATGAAGGGGGGGGGAGTCATTTGAAAAACAAGACAATTTAATTTACAGCTTCTATTCCTATTATAACATAAAAAGTTAGATGTCCCTGCTGTTTGCTAACCGTATTTAAAATGGCCAGAGGTAGGAAAGAAGGAGAAAAAAATAATCCCCCCCCATTTTGTCCGTTTGGGAACATTGAATGTGCAACCCAGCTTTCCTAGATGCTGATTGTACATTGGATCAGTGCTTATAGGGATTGATACCCTCATAGCAGTATCCCATTGGTTGCTGAAGAGCCTGTATAAATCATCCACTGCGCGCTAATATACAAACTGCATGATAAATGCTTAGTGACCTAATGATGAAAACAATTATTTGGGCTTTTAACTTTTTTTTTTTTTTTTTTTAATCTCTGTGCAAAATGGAGCCATTTGGAGACAGAAATAGTGACAAATAACAGTGAGAGGCTGTGAAACGCTGCCGTTCACACTTTCTGAGATTAACGTCATTTGTATCAGTTTAGCGCCCGGAGGGGCCAAACTGCATGATGAAGGATCTGAATTGGCCCTCGGAAAAAAAAACTAAGGAGGGAGGAGGAGAGTAAGTGTGAAGAAAGAGAGAGAAAGTGGGATGCAGTGGATATAAGGATGTGTTTGTCACAACAGGCTGGGGAGGGAAGGACGATTCCAGGGTCAAAGGTGGATCTGAAGCAACAGAAACAGGGGAGCGTTACATTTCCTCTGGCCACCCTTAAATAATGTCCGCAGGCCCAAGTTATTAACCTCTTTAAAGCCCACAGAGCAGAGGAGCGCAAGCCTCCAGTCAGGCCCGGTCACAGTCAGGGGACAGATAGCAGAGATAATAGAAGTGCACATGGAGGAACAATGTACTGACGGTGTATGGGGGAAAGAGTAGCACAAGTGAGGGAACAGGACCAAATAAAAAGAGAATAATCCCAGGCACAGATCATCAAGGGTGAGATGAAGAGAAGAGAATGAGAAATCCACCCGAATTTTCTGCCTTACCTATTTTGATACTATTTGTAATAGGGTTTATGATGTGTTATTCCTGCTCTGCGTATAGCGGCTGGGGCAGCGTGAGCCTCTGTGCTTCTCCGAGGGGTGTTGTGGAGGCTAAGGATGCTGGTTCACGGAGGGTTCACCCATTACCCAGGCCCTGCAGCCAGCTGGGGGGCTAACCAGGATGATCAGCGCGAGCCACAGCCTGCACAGGCCCCAATGATTTTCACATCAAGCCGCCTGATGTACAGCTCCACCGTCTACCAATCGCTCTCCCATATCGATCCCCGCTTAAATGAGCCTTCCCTGCTTTGTACCATGAGCAATAATTAAAAAAGCAGCACATTGATTTTAACTAATATTATGAGAGATCAGGATGTGCACATGCTTACAAAACAGCCAGGGCGCTTAAGCTACCATCGGCAGCAGAAAAACAAAGCAGTGCAGAAAGAGAGGAGGAGGAGGAGGAGGGGGGGAAATAGCTGATTCAATTCAGGGTGCAAACATACAAAAATCACTGCAAATGTATTTAGTTTGTGTTGTAAAACACGGGTGATGCTACCAAATGCTCCGTAAAGACACTGTGTCTTTTGGAACTGGGACAGAATGTGGATGCTTTCAAATTCCTCTATTCAGCATTTGTCTCATTGTTTGAGAAAATAAAATGTCCAATGTGTCAAAAAAGGGAACATGGATTCAGGGTTCATGAGAAATGAAAGCGCTCCTGCTTGTGGAAAGTTGAAATTTGAACTATTCACAGATCAACTCAGGAACGTTTAGTATTTGTTCATTGTTGCTTTAATGTGAATCTCCACAATGTCAACTTAAAAAGCTTTTTTAAAAAAGCCACATTTTCAGATATTTACCTTCGCAACTGCATTTTTTTAGATAATCGGAAGGGTTTATAGATGTTTTATATGTTATTGCATTATTTGGGATAAACAGCAGGGAGATGACAGCATATGAGGAGAGAGAATAATAGAGTGAGATGTAACTAAGAGACGTCGCTGTGACCAGTGTCTTTGCATTTCATCTTTGTCACCTGAGGATGCCCCTCAATGTTTTACTTGCTTAAGCTTAGAACTGTGATTTACACTTAACAAAGAAATATATTAAATGTTTGAGCGATATAATATAATATATAATTATAATATTCATTATTTTAATCATGGATGAAACACTGGCCCATGTTACATTCCTCATCAGATTTGTAATGCAACAATACATTTTGAAATGATTCGGTTTGCTCTTCTTTATCAGTGTCAATCATACTTTTTTAATTACAATGATGATGAATTGGAACTGGCCCAGATTTACAAAACACAAACAATTTATATATATGTCTGGACACATCACATGTTCACAACATCAGTGCTAGAGCTCACAGGTGTGAACAGGAAACTCTTGATGTCCCAGTATCCCCTCTCTGCTGTACCAGCCTCATCCTCAATGACACTTTCAAAGAAACTACCTGAACAGACATTAAAGAAAAATCCTCACCAGAGCACTCAGTGCCTGCCCGCTGCCCTCTGTTTGACTGTGCATTTGTGAATACCTCTAAAAAAGTGAGAGTCCTATGACAGCAACACAGTGACTCCACATATGCTGCGACACTGCGGACGCTTTAAAGTGATAAGTTACTGCCACACACACGGGAGGGGGCAGGATTCCCCCGGCTGCTCTGTAGCCGAGGTCGATGGTAGCCCCCAGTGGACAGTCTGCTGAACTCGGCCAATGTGGCTCCAACGTTGGCAGCGAGGGCCGTTAAAGGCTCCTATAAAGTGACCAACGCCCGGGCCCCCGAGCTCTGCTGTGCCTCACACTTATACGGCACGCACAGGCATCCCATAGTCCTTAGCATATGGCCCGTGAGTGTCGACAGGCATGAAATTACATCAAGGGCATTTTTTGATAACTGTCGATACTCTCACAAAGACGGTCAGCCTTATTGACGCCAAAGTCAAGGGCTGCTGTGTTTGTGTGCGTCTGTGTGTGTGTGTGTGTGTGTGTGCGATGAGGAGGGGGAGTTGTCTGGCCGTGATGAGGGGCCTGCAATGTCAGACAGATGCCAGTGAGAACTGATCCAGAGGGAGCCTGGTCTTTATTGATATGAGTAAATTGATATTGATAAGGATTTGGATTGCTATGGATTGTGTTAAGCAGCGGTTTAATAGAGAGGTCCTCAAAAAAGATTGCGGTCAGAGAGTCACTTTATTAGACAAGTTTTTTGACTCCCGTATTTTAATTTTATTTATTATAATCGAATGCATCGTTATTAGGTCCGTCTCTTTTTTTTCTCCGCTTAAAATGAAATGGGACAAAAGGTACAACATATTACTGTCAGAGTTGACCACAATACATGATGATAGTACAATATCTATCACTGCCCCATGAATAGCATGTGTGAACAGCCCTGTTGTGAGCAGATACATGGTTTTCACTGGACAGTAACAAATATACATGTACTGTATATTGGCATGCAAAGGAAAAGATAAGGAAATGTGTTCAATATTTCTGAAATATTAATTTAACACATACAAATAGTAAGGTACAAGTGAGAGGGAGCACATGTTTTTTTGGTGATAACTTTACTAGAACTGTATAATCTTTCTATATATGAGGTGATAGAAGTGGTATTGTTACTGATATGTTGTTTTCAATGCAGGAAAAAGGCCATTAAATGTCAGGGTTGGATCACACCAAAGACTTCTAACTGAAGTTTGAGTTGACTGGAAGAATATGCATATATGCAATTATAGTATACTATACTGCCACCTAGTGATCATTGAATATGTGGGAACATTTGTTTGTATAGCTCATGCATAATGTGAATAATGCTTTGTACCCAAACATTTCAAAAATATATCTAAGAATACAAATTTTCAAAGTTTTCCATTTTTCAAAATTGATTTGTTATGTAGCAACTATGAAAAATAATTAATAAATCAAATTCAACTACAAATTGGAATTAATCGTGCTTTGTAATTATTTCACTGCTTACATTTAAAACTAAAGTATTATACAGTGACGAAACATTGAGAACGTCTAAATTTGTCTGCATTCATCACCGTCATTGATGGATTCAATAATCAATACTTATGACGCCAGAGGCATTATGCAAACCAGTGGCAATGCAAATGCTCTCAGAGCAGATTCTCATGGGGGGGGAGGGGACATGTATTTGAATGGGACAGACGTCTGTAATGATTCCTAAAGAGGACGGCCACATTTCAGCTCAAATATAATCTCATTATTGGCTGTAAAAGTAAGAACAGCTCAGTTCATGTTGCGGGAGACATGCTGCTCTTGTCTCTTTCTACCCTTAATTTCTCTCATAAAACTGTCTGGACTGAAAAAGCTTTGAGAGTCGTATTGCTTTGCCAAATGTCTGTTTTTCAGACAGACCTCATCATTGCCTTTTAGATATACAGCGAACAGCAGCAATACTGCATTAAAACCAGCAATGGTATGGCCTATCAGTGTATATAGAAAGTATTGGTGATCAGTGTGTAGAGAAGTGGACTTAAACTGAGCTGTGGTCCTAGTTACAGGAGTTATTTCACTTGTTTCTATCAATTTATTTGTTCTCCATCTTGAGATGGCTAAAATGAAGGATTGCATCCTTTTGCAAGTGACAAATTCGGCATTCATATTTAAATTTTTCCCCATTAATCAAAATCATAAGGATGGTTTTCTTGCAGTTAAGTTAGACAGCCTACAGCAAAATGACATTCTCTCCATGTAGAGTAATCCCTGCATGTGGGAAAGGGCACCGTTAATGTAAGAATTCATGGTCCCCCTGAAAAAAAAATCTAAAACACAATGACAAACAAATCATTAAAGGGATTGTAACCAGATGTTGTTACTTTTGTATTCAAGGAAACGGAAATGAATTAACAGATAAATACACATTAGTCTTATCTGTGTGCTTTGCAGCACATTCAAACATACAAAACACACACGTTCCGTGGGGGTCAGAGCTGTTTGGTGAATGAAAAGCAGTAATATCACTGGGAAGGGACGCCTCATTATTTGTGAATGGGTTCCTTCCTGTCCTGCCATACTGAAGCACTTTGTGCCAACTGAGGAAATAAATAAAAGTTTGTTTTCTCTCTTCCTGTGATGCTGCTGAACCTTTCTCTCTCAATAAAACCTCACAAAGCATCTTAAGTACGAGGGCGACTTTTTAACAAGTTTGTGTTTCCTCAGGTTCTTTCATCAACGAAGAGGAGATGGAAAAATGGAGAGTGTGATGTGAGTTTGAGAAAGAAGATGATAATTCAGATCCCCTGAATCCTGATTGCTCAGGTACAAACACACACACACACACACACACACACACACACACACACACACACACACACACACACACACACACACACACACTCACGCACACTCACACATACTGCTGTGACACACATTAGCAGTGTTGCTAACTGTCTCCTGGTCCAATTAGCTTCCATTACCTGCTCGTAGCGCCGCTGTTACGCTGTTGACACACATTTTCACTTGTGCACACCCTCACTCATTCATCCACTCTCTCGCTCTCACACACACACTCTGTCCCTTTTCTTACCCAAACACACTGACACACACACACACACATATATATATATGCACTGACACACACACACACACACACTGACACACACACACACACACACACACACACACACACACACACACACACACACACATGCACTGATACACACACACACACACACATGCACTGATACACACGCACACACATGCACTGACACACGCGCACACACACACGCACACACATGCACTGATACACACGCACACACATGCACTGACACACGTGCGCACACACATGCACACGCATGCACAGCCTGTACTTTACAGATATCAGCTGTTATCCCCATCTAGCATCAGTCCCCAGGCACTATGCTAACAGCCTCCTCTACAAGCCAATTTACAAGGATTCTGGTCATGTTTACATTAGCCCTCTCTCAGTGCATGAAAAGAGCAGGGCCGCGCCGCAGAATAGAAATGAGCAAATATGAATAATTCAATCTTCCTCCTGGCCATTAACACGTTTCCCTTGAATAAAGTGATAATAGGTTATCATCTGTGAAATGGAAATTTCATAACAGAGACGGTGAGAGGAGCGTCTCCGGTTACACCAGAGGAAATTAATTTCACAGCACATCTGCTCCACAAAGCCCCGGCCCTCCAACGCTAAGTATGAGAAAATGTAGTCGTTCGGCTCTGCTAGCTTTCTAATTAGATTAGCATGCTTATTTGAAGGCGGGAATCTTTAGTCTAGTCAAAGGAATTAGTGTTACCCATTACAGATACCTAATATTTATAATGATGAAATGACTTAGCCAATTAGTGAGGGTTAAAAATGCATTATTTTACCTTATTATATTAGCCAGATGGTATACTGAATAGACCATGTTGTGCTGTGCATCTGGATGAGGACTGGAGGAAGTGGAAGGCAGTTTAGTCTGCACCTTTTTGTCTCACTACCTTCCCTGAGGAAGCAGCTTTAGCTTGAAGAGAAATCAAAAGTTTAATGAAAAAAGACCTGAGCCTTCTCCCTCCTCCTTTGTTGGAAAAGATAAACGTCCCTGAAACAAATCAATCTTGAAATTGAAAACTTCTGTTGTGAGGATAAGGAAGTGACAGCAGTGTAAACAGTTATGATTTGGATGACTATCGTCATAAGAAGGCCAACAATGGCGTTAAGGGGGTTGAACATTGAAGAGAATAAAGGGAGTTTGTCCCTTTAACTTTACTCCCTCCCCTTTGGTCCATTTCTATCATTTTTTTGTTTTGTTTTGTTGTTTACTTGTGGACAGCTGTAAATGATAAGAGATTGAGGACCATTATCTGAAATGGGGATCAGCAATCCCTCTGGTGTGACGCTATGAGACTCAGAGCGGCAGACTTCAGAGCCTGCTGAGTGTGGAGGAAGAGGAGGAGGACGCTATAGTAAGGACCTTAGGTCTGCTTTCGCTGTTGGACTCCTACTGGCAACTGACTACCGATCAGGGAACTGCACCCATATAATTACACACCTCATAACTTGTCCAATTCCAAAAATTAGTGCCAAAGCAGGCAGTAGTGTGTTGTATGTAGTGAAGCTGAAACAAGTCATTAGCATATGTAAACCACAGACTGTTTGATAAGAACTACCTGAAATGACTGAAATCATCTTTGAGAAAAATGTATTTGACCTTTCAATTTAGTCCATGTTCCAGCAACAGAATGTTTTACTGCGGGTGCATGAAGTGAAAACAGAACTTTTAGCTGTTGTGCTTTTGATCGGGTCAACCAAACCTTGTGTCTAACTTTTCTCAGATGTGTACTGGTACAGCCTTTCTGTGTGCAACAAAATGAAAATCATTCCATGAATGTTGAATCTGCGAAAAAAAAACCTGTGCATGAAATCTGAACCCTATGAGAAACGAGTATTCAATGGACTGTACTGGATCAGGCCATACATGTTAGAGCCATAAAGACATAGTGTATAAGACTAGGAGACTAGAGTCTATGGCCCATCAAAGAGCTGCACTTGTCTTTTACCAAAACTACAAACAAATGTCCCACAACCTTTCTCAAGTGTTAACCATACCCATATTTTCCATTACCACATCCCTTCCCTAGATTGAAACTTAATCATCCTAATGTTATTAGACACACATATTAAAGAGGGTAAGAATTTGAATAACTCATTGTCATTCATCATAATCTGAGGTTTTGCAGACTCTAATATTGGCAGATAAATTCTTGCCTGGTGAGGATTGGATCCTGATGGCCCAACACATCCTCAGGTCAGCTCAACAAACCTCAATCAGCAACCCTATAATAGTATTGCCATGTTGTTGGTTTATGATTATGACCTTCTGGCCATGGCTTTTGTTTGATACCTACACACCTACACTTATCCAGACTACACTTCCATCGCAGAGACCTTCCCAAGGTTAAACTCAGGCAGTTGACACATTGTTTTCCATTGCAATTCCCCGCTACTCTTCTATCTTGCTCCAGTCTTTTACAGATTAAGGCAGTTGTATTATAAGACACAGAATTAAGCCCACAGTGTCCTAAAGATATAGCCCAATTCACTGCTCTTAATTTTGCAATTCCATCACCCTGGTGCTGCAAAGCCCTGCTTCTCCATCAAAACCATTAAGGGCACTGAAGCCTGGAGTATCATCAACAATGACAGGTAAATATTTAGGCTGTCTCACTGGAGCAAATAAGCCACCCAAGGTCAAATAGCTGTGTTGGTCCATTCCAGCTTAGCTACATTGCTCTTTAGGTTTCTGTAAGAGCAATGTACACTGATCCAAAGCAGAGCAGAAGACAGTTTTGTGCATAAACCCGCAACAGGAAAATGTACACTCTACAAAAACCAGACGCCCCAATGAGATAATTTAACATCCAGAATATTGCAATAAAGAAAATATTGAGAGATGTACGTCTTTGCAGCGTCACTTCATATCACTCCCTGCATCAAAACAGTCAGTGCATCAGGGGACCAGACAACTGCGTCTCAGGAAAAAAAAAGAGGTCAAGTCATTTGCCGCTCAAGAAATCATCACATCTTCAACAACAAATGACTTCCAAATGTATCATTTATCATACAATCTGTCATACTGAAGCCAGAGAAAAAAATCATAATTGGAGTTTTTATCTTTTCCATTATTTCCTTCCAGCACCTCTGTCAACAAAATCAAAATGCCCTTTTGAGTCACATAAGGAAGTGCAGCACTGGGCCGAGCCGCGGTGGCCTCAGAGATAGGCCGTGCAGGATAAGAAGTAAGTGAGTTCTTTGCTTTTGTGTCAACAAGAGACTTTATGGCTTTGAAGTAATAAATCATATAAAAACTACTCTGTTCCTAAACATTTATAGATAAGGGAGTTAGGAATCAAATCAATTTAAGTTTCTGTACACACGGTCCCAGTGTGGCCCGCAAACAGTTTGAGTATCAAAACCATCTCAACGTGAAACCACTGTAAATGGATGAGTGTGGGGAGAGATGGGGGCTGTCATCCTCCAAACGCAGAGTGACAGAAATCATACAGGGTCAAAATATCCTATCAGACCAAATGAGAATGGAAACACATTCAATATTGCCACAGCTATCTTCAAACGATCTTCATCAGGGAATATGACACTTAGTGGTAGTACTGGAAATAACAAAAAGTACAGCAGAACCTAAGGAGCATTTCAACAGAAGTAAAATGCTTTCCATTAAAAAAACAAAATAATAATTACGAGAGCAATCAACAGTAAAGATACAACACAAAAATGTACATCATGTTTAGAGCAAATCTAAATGTGCTACCTACTCAATCATTATATTTGCAAGCCAATAGTGTACTTTGCCAGTATATGGAGTTAAGTTTCCCCGAGGTTGTTCATTCACAAAACATAAAAAGACATTTATATGAGAAAAGAAAAAGCTCAGCAGCGCTTATTTTCTCCAGCTGCCTGACTAATTTTTTACCATTTTCCCTAAAGGAAGTCATAAGATCCCACAAACTGTCTCTTAAACAGTGTAGTCGGTGTTTATCAGAAACTTTCTTGGTCCTTTCAATTTATGGATGTGATACAGTAATTAAGATTATAGGAGGGGAAAAATGCATCTGGCACATATAAATTTCTTTTGCCAAACTATGGAAAAAGCTGCTTTATTTCAAAATGACGCATGAGAACAGTGCTCGGAGCCAAGAGACAATTAAAACAGTGAGTTCATTTACAAGATGTTACCTCAAGGCTTGCACAGATCATCACAAAATAGATTACACTTGCATATACAGTATGTTAACTTTATGTGCTTTATGTGTGTAGGGCAGGGAAGCATAAACTACCCCAGTGAGCTGTGAGTCTCTTTTGTTATTCTATAGAGTATTGGCTAGAAGAAGGGATTTTAAGTGAAGTTTATCATAGTTATTGAAGGTGGAGCTAATTGTTGTATATATATATGACAACGTATCATAATTTATGAATTGACAAATCTGTACAGTGACGTGAAACTAAACCTGGTTAATGAGTGTGGGGTGCAAAAACCACAACATTTAAAATGTACTGGAATAGGAGTATGTAGTAGGGTTATATAAAACTAAAATTCCACCAGGACCCAACAGTCCCCTTATGAAATCACATTTGAATTTGCTAGATTGAGATTTTCTTTGGGATCTGCCTGATTTATTCCAAGATCCATGAAGTATTCTCTGAGAAATCATTGAAAAAAATCTTGCATAATGAATGGGGTCTTCTCTGATCCCTGTCACATCCTTCTACCAAGTTTTGTGATAATCTGTCCAATTTTTTAGCTTTATCTTGCTTATTATCAAACAAAGCAAGTAACAATCAGATAAACAGGGGTGAAATCATAACCTCCTTGGGTAATACAAGTGTTCTGGGTACAAGCGCCTCAAGCTTTGATACATGTACAAATTCAGTTACGTTTCCCACCAAAGGCTATAGTTTACAAGTGTGCCTGTTCCATAGTTGCTCCAACTTAAACATATTCAAATTAACCTATAACTTGAAATCAAATGTGTAATTTTCATTGACACTGTAAAGTTGTTCCTGTGCATTTGAATGCGAACGCTGATATGAAATGCAGAAATTTCACGAAATTGGTCTTGCTGGTCATTTTTGCTGCCTTCTCCACAACACATCATGAAATTCATAATTCAGAAGTTGAAGTGATGTGACCGCCTGCTTTGCTCGGCCTGTCTCAGCTATACAGGCCGTTCATCACAGTGTTAAGTGTCAGCTTTAAATTATCCCCCGCGATTATGACAACAGCATTACTCATCAGGAGAGCTATAGCCAAACAGTGGCTCCTCAGCTGCAGCCATCTCCTGCTCCCTATCGATCGCTGTTCCCTCCATTACCAACACAGAGGCTATCTGCATGACACCGGCACACTGCGCATGTTGATGATGCTCTTGTCTGCTACCAGGATGCTCGTATCATGAGGTAGAGAGGGAGAAGGAGGGAGGGAGAGAAGGAGGGAGCGAAACACGGGAGAAAAGAGGAGATAAAGAGGGACTGTACGCAGAGACTCTCCAGAGAGTGATGGTATAATGAAGTGCTGGATAGGTTTAATACGAACAACAGAAGGGGCCACTGCCGTAGTCAAGTGCTGTTAATATCTCTTCCATTCCTTAAGCAAATCAAGTTATCTGGCACTGCCTGTGTTTCGATAAGGAGTGGATGAGGTCCGTTGAGAACAGCTTGATTTAGATGTTGTTTAAAGTGAATATCCAGATAGCTCAAACACATACTCTGTATGATCCGAATCTGTTTGTATGTCTGCTTGTTTTTTTACTCAGCGGAGCATGCACTCAGACTGAAGAAGCGAGATAAAACTGCATAAATCCCTCATTTCTGTGCCCTTGCCTTCCAATGCCTGAAACGTGCCACAAGACATTACTTAAATAATGCCTGAAGGTGCAAACGCCACTGACGGTGTCCCCCTCCGTTCAATTGGAAACGCATCAAATCCTCTCTAATTCCACATTTCAGTCTCGTAAATTGCCCTGTGCTCTCAAACGTAACCAAAGGCTTCAACTTTGTTTCGAGACTTTTTCCTTTTTTATTTTCTATTAATGTCAACTTTGTGTTACGCTGAGAAGACGAGATAAGAGAGGGAATAAGGCCATTTTCTTTTTGTTGTAAATGTCCTCTGTGCAGTCACACAGGAGCAATCCAAGGAGATAGCAGAGCTGGGGGCAGGCCAATTTTAGGAAGTCAAAGCAGAACTCTTCTGGGACTTCCACGGGACATGTGTCTCTCAAACAGAGGAATCTCTGAGGACATCATTCTTAAGGTGGGACAACTCTGGACCACATGGACAGTACAATAACCTGTCTGACTTTCGAAACCTCAACTGAGTAGATGGTACCTGATCTGACTCTAATAACAAGAGACTTGCTTTTTAACTCATTCTTTGAATCTTTAGGCAGTCTATATTAGATGCACCCAGGGAACAACTAAAATGGGTTTGAACAAGGGTGTCATCTCCACTTTGAATTTGTAGCTGTAGACCTGAAGTTGTTTATCACTTCGTAACTTAACATCAGTAAAAGAAGAAAAGTGTTTTACACTAAATGAATGGAGGCAAAAATAATCAAAGACAGTTTATATGGAAATATGTGGATGCGTTCGGTCTTGTGTGGAGTCTGCATGGCTTTTCTCTGGGTACTCCGGCTTCCTCCCTCACTAAGGACATGCAGATTGGAGTTATGTTAATTGGAGGCTAAGGCTGCATCCATTCTAATAAGAGTTTGTTTTTATGCTGTTTTAAAACTAAAATGATCCCTGTCCACACAAGCATTTTAGCTCTAACACACCTGAAAACTTACAGCGCAGGATCATTCATGTGTTTTCTGGTGTAAACAGGAAGTGGATTGTCTACTCTGCAGTTAGTTAAAGAAAATAATACAAGCAGGAAACAACAATGCAAAACAATTAAGATTAGGGATTTGTTGTCTTGGAGTGGAACTGGGACTGACAGTAAGTGCTGGTATTGAGAAGTGACTGATCCAATCAAAGAGTGAATGTGGGCGACTGCATCAGAGCGTCCAAAAGTCTTGTATTTCCCGTCCATGCTGCAACGCAGCCCCGGAGATTTCAAACTAAAATGGGGGCAGCAGCGTTTCCAATCTTCTGTGTATTAGCTCCGCTCAAAAACTCTGGAGTAGTGTGGATGTAAATGTTTAGAAGCAAAGATGTGTTTTAAAACTAAAACATAAGGTATGGACGTAGCCTAAATTGACCATAGGTGTGAATGTGAGTGTTAATGGTGGTTGATGATTTGGCCCTGCGATAGACAGGTGACCTGTCTTTTTTTTTTTATGAATGTGTTCCTTAAGCACTGAGTGGAGTGGTAATATAAATTCATTGTATCATAATATAATGACAGTAAAGGCTTTCTTCTATTCTATTCTGACCTGTCCATGGTGTACCCAGCCTCTTGCCCAATCTCAGCTGGGATTGGCTCCAGCCCATCACCCCCCTTCCTCAAAGGAGAAGCGATATAGATATAGGATGGATGGAGGTCGCATTCAATTCTTTAACTGCAAAGTAAAGTAACTAGCTGGAAAAATGAAGAGCAGTAGATTTATAAAAGAGAAAGAAATGGCAATACTCTTTTAAACATTGGATCAACCGTAGTCTGCCGTATTGCCTGAGAAAGGCCTGATGTTGAGATATTTCATGCAAGATTGGAATAGATTTAATGTCTTTTCTCCATGAAACCAAGGTCCAGTGAGATTCAGAGGCATCTGAAGTTGTATAATAATCCAACTGAATACCCCTCGCCTCACCCTCCCTTTCCCGAGAACCTACGGCAGCCGATGAACAAAATGAGTCAGGCCTTCTCTTGAGCCAACATGGCAAACTAGGTGGAAATTGACCTGTTCCTGATGTAGGTAAAAGAGTTCATTCTAAGGTAATGAAGGTGACCTTTAACTGATTCTTAGCTGAATGTGATTCTTAGTTTCAAGTGATACACGCTAATGAAAACATGATTAGGAATAGTTTATTCCATTTCTGTCCATAGATCCCCTAAATTATTCACACTGGAGCTTTGATCTGAAGTGGAACAGAACATTTTCACAGAGGGTGACAGCGACGGGGTGACACAGAGAGAAGATGTTATGTATCAGTTTAATAAAACCCAGCCTGTATTGGGACAATGTAAGTCGAGCCTGCATGGTTCAATGTATAGATCCAGTGGTCTGGAGCTCATAGCAGATGAGCCTCATTTGGTTGAACGTTTGCTCTAAGCTGTTTTGAACAGATGAAAACAGGAAGCCAGTGAGACCCTGGAGAGGAGCAGAAGTGTTTGAAAGCAAAAACAAAAGTGGGCCTAGATGTTTCAACAATGTGTCATCACATCACTGAATTATTAATTTGCAGTTATAGGTGACTCCGTCTTTTGACATTGATTTTCTCCTCTTTTACTGTGCTCATTTGAAGCCAAACCCTAATCCACCTTCAGAATGAAGAATGTTATCAAAGGAGTCAGGGAACACAGGGAACCCAAAGTCTTTGTTTCCCTACCTTTAGCTCATCTTATCGCTCTATTGCAAATCTCCTCGCTCGGACCAACGTCATTTTTCTCCCATGTAGCTATCAAATGCCCCTGCCCCCATGTGTATCGACCACCCTCCTCCTGGAGATCAATACGGGGCCTATGGAGGCTGGAACAAAAACTGTAATTACTCACAAAGCTACAAATTCCTTTGCGATAACAGCTTATTTCATTCATTATTGCAAGTAAGAAAAATACACACATGCGTACATACACACACACATCAGAAAGGAGCAAGTGATAATCGTTCAGCGGTTATTTTCCTGTTTATGTATACACACCTTTCTAAATTATGGTTAGTGCAATATATAAAAACATGCTGTGTTACATCATATCTGAAGGTATAATTGTATATTTCATGATACATTGGTACATCTGTGCTCCTCACTCCACCTTATCTTCATCATCCACATGACAATAACTGGGGCAGAGACCAAGCTGAGGGGGGGAAAAAAATCCATTCTGACTCCCAACTGGAAAAGATGAATTATTTTCCACCATGAGAAATAAGGTGAGCAATAAAACCTCTCATGATACAAAAGGGTAAGAAAGGATAACAAACAAGTGAGTGAGATTTGTTCCCTTTCAGCAACCCTCTTAAGTGGTAATGGGATAACCCTGGACACGTCAAGAGCCTATCAAACTGCCCCTCACATTCGACCCCTGGGTGAGACAGGAAGGGCCTGCTTTGTTTGTAGCAATCGGGTCCTGTGTGCAGGGCCGTAATGAAGTGACCTGAAATAATGGAAAGCCCTGGGCCCCGCACGGATGATTTTTGCTGGGATAAGAGCAGGGATCCTGATTCGGAGTCACAGTTCATTTCATTTTTCGCCTCTGATGAGATCTCCTCCGTTATCTGATAAAATTGAACAGCCATTACCGGCAAGGGCTCAGGCCGGCCAAGCGGTAAAGCGCCGCAGACTGCTTCTAACAGAAATCCTATACACTCCACTTTGTCAGCAGTTTTGAATTCATCGTTCGCTGGGGGTAGAGCCAGATGATAGGAATAATCTTGGCCCGACCAAGATTGACACTTCATTTCAGAAATCAATATTTACAATTTACTTCTTTCAAAGTTCATTCTGGGAGAAGATTCCATATTATCCTTTCCAAATAAGCTGATCATATCTCTCTCTAGTCCCGGAATGGGTTTTACCAAAATGTGAATTTTTTGGTTTAAAAAAAAAAAAATCAATGTCGCCATTGTGGGCTTTAATCTGCCCTTTGATGACAGTAAATCTTTATCTTTTTATAGACAAACGGCTGTGGGCCGCTGACACCATTTCCTCCCAGAACAAAGCCCCTCGCCCCGTGTGGACGCTGGTAGATACATGGAGACCTAATGTGGCTGGACACGCCACCGACGGGTCATTAATCAGACACTGTGACAGCCACCTCTTCCCAATCCAGCCCCAGCTTTAGCCCCTAGACAAGCCCACTCAACTCCTTACCCACAGGAGGCCATGCAGGGAGCAAAGAGACAGAGGGGGGAGAGGATTGAATGGGCACTGGGAAGACAGGATGGAAAGGGATGAGGAAAGATTCTACGAAAGCCGGGGTATAAGGGAGTCAGGCATGATGGGTCGGAGATAAGAGTGGTGAGAATCAGAAAGGAGTTGGTGTTTGACATGAACATCTGGTGTGCTCCCTGTGGGGAGGAGAGATCATTTTGTAAAGATCATCACAGACGTATCATAAACTGATGTATGTGATAAACAGTGGACACTTCAGCAGGGTGCAACATATCCAGCTTCTGTGACACTTTAACAAGACGAAAGCCAACTGCATGTTTCTGGAACTGGGCACCACAAACCTCCACAATTCTGAAGTGGTGGCCTGCACACTGACCCAGTATGTAGGCTACCTCTTAGAATCTGAAACATTGTGGTAGCAGGGTGCAGCTCCCTCCCTGGGGATGATTGGCTCGCCGATGTTTGGACTCTGCGACCACATCACCTCTTCTTCAGCTTTTTTCCACAAAATACAGTGGTAATTAGATAACCAACACATCAATGAAGAAAATAAATTCTTCTTCTGTGTGTTTGCTGTAGATTTGTCCACAGTGCCCACTACAGTGTCAGAGATCAATGGCAGCTCCTGCTTGGAAAAGACTGTCTATGGGGGCAGAAGCTGTTGCACGGCAGGGAGATTAAAATGCTATTCCTCGCAGCTCTGTGAGTAAATGCTTACGTCAGCACACCAACATCGACATTGCTATGATGACAGGGTTAGACAGCTCTATTGTTTTCAATCTTTTGAAGTATAACATGTTAGCATGCTAAAATTAGCTCATTTGCACTGAATAGACCCAATAAAAGCTGAGGCTGAAAGGAATGTCTTTAATCCAGTTCATGTTGGACTACAAATGGCTGGACCAAATTCATTGAGACATATTTTACACTGCAGAAGTTCTAAAAGCCAATTTCAGAGTTACAGCAGTTCAGTCATGTGTTGCATGATGGGACGGGATCAGTTACAGAGACACATCACCAAGGAGAAGAAAAGTCACTGGATCAGCCGACTGTTCTCAGCCTAAAGTAAAGATGTAGTAAATGGAATTCTCACCAAAACTTGTTTTTGAAATGTCAGATACAGGTCAACTGCTGCATTAGGGAACTTTTGTCCAAACAGCAACCAAAGATCAAACTCTTATATTAAGAATATCATTCCAAGTACTCACACTCTCTGCGTTTCTTTGTTTGATTGCGTGTGTTTGTGTGTATATGTGTGTTTCCAGGCTTGTGTGTCTTTGAGCCATAGAAAAGCGATAACAACGCACATTAACACAGATCATCCCAAGTAAACCCTCAGAGGTACAACTTGATGCAGTTAAAGGAGAAATAACCAATCACAACTTTGGCTTCACTGAAAACCTTAACATGATTTGCCGCTAAGTTAGAGCCCAGTGAGCATGTGTGTTATCCAATTTTCATTGTTCTTTGGGATTGAAGTGATGTTCCAAATCATCTTATAGGCACACCTAATGTGGTTTCAATTGATCACAGGTTTGAAGGAGAACCATTTCCTCATTGTCTGTCAGGTGCCCGAGGATAACATTGGGCAAATGTATATATCTCCTGGAAAAGTGAATATGGGAGCGTGAATACATCTGTGTTTTTCTACCTGCGCTGTGTGATAACCATGTTTCTCTCCATTTACAGCAATGCCCCCCCCCCCCCCCTCCTCTTCATGAGCCAAGTATACTCCATTAAAACCCCACTTCACCATAAGCCCCAGTGGATAAAATAAAATACTGCACTTCTCTGTATTGACTGAGTAAAATGAAATAATCTATGATGCATGAACAAGCTCTAAATGAAATAATAATGTCCTTAGCAGTGAAAAACGGATTGGTGGTACAGTAATTGAGCAGATTTATTTCCACCCTTTGGAAAATGGAAGGAGAGGGGAGGCAGCGGTGGTCCACTGAAAACTACCCTGCTATTTTATTTAATCTCATACTGGAGAAATTATTGGCTGGTAATCTATTGTTAAACATCATTTAGGGTGATGGATTGAGAGCGTCAAGCTTTTCCCCACATAATCAATTCATATCTCATTAGCACGTATTATTTATGATTCTCATAATGTCCCCGCGGGGACAGCGCTGCGAGAGAGCCGGCCCCACTGCAGGCCTCAGCTGTTGCTAAAATGAAGTGTGACATACTGTAGCATATGACCTAATAACTGCATATATAAAAATGCTTTTGCTTGCGCTATTGATTTGTTTCTGGCCATTTTAAAAAAGCATAGAGAAGATTAAGGGTCATAGCGCCCCACTGCCCCTTTAGCGTTCCTATAAGAAAATGAAATATTGAAGGAAAGGAGTAATAGCAAACCTATGTATTGTGTTTCCACATATGACAAAACAGAATCATACTTTAGGCAGCACACACTGGGAGTCAACTCATTAATATAACTGCTATGTAAATCTATAAAGGGTGAAATGGTCACATTATGACCAAAATATATAAAGATAATTCTTTAGGTAAATTGTCAGTATGTGTAACTTTGCAGAGATTATAAAATTAAACTTAATGAATTGGTCTGCTGACTAGAATGGCACTGAGTAGATATTATGCCACCACCAAGGCCCAATAGTCCCCTTATGAAACCATATTAAATTTCACTAGATCTGTATTGTATTTGTATCTGCATTCAATTTCACACACACTTAAATATTACCATAAAGATCCCAGATGTTTTTCATCAAGATCCATGGATGAAGGAAAATTCTCGTATTGTCAAAGAAAGTGAAAAAAACAAACTGCATCTGTCCCCTGATCTGGACCCACACCAAAATGAAATGGTTACTTCCTGACTCGTACCACATCTGTCAACTAAGATTAGACTGTTTAGTCTGTTTAGTATATATATATATATTTGCATAATACTACTAATTAACATACAAACGTACAAAAGCAATAGTTAAAGGGATAGTTTACCTGAAAAAAATAAAAATTCACTCATTATCTACTCACCAGTACGCCGGTGGAGGGGTGTGTGAAGTGTTTGAGTGCACAAAACACTTTAGGGAGTCTCAGGGGTAAACAGTGAACTGTCTCTTTAACATGACCATCTTGTCAGAGGTAATAATCTGCATTTTCCTCAATGACCACTGATTCCTTGAAAAAGACCCAAAACAGCAATGCATTGATACTACAAGCTTATACACCTTTAAACTGGGCGACATTACGATGAATGTGGACACTTGAGTTTATTTTGAGTCGATCTCCACATTCACCATCCTGCTGCTCTAAATACTCACAAGGGCACTAAACATGTTTTAGCCCACAACTGAAAATAGTCCCTAACAAATGCACTCCTGTTTGAGTTTTAGAAACTACAGTACACAATTTGTGACCCAACACGGGAACAAATGGGTTTGAGGCCAAATTAGTGCAAAGAAATAATTAATATAGGTAGGAGGTGATATGTACATATGTATATTTGAGTGTGTATAATTGAGATGATTATATCATCATACTTTTACAAATACACTAAGAAAACTGATGAAACCTACTGTGCCATTAGGCTCAAAGGTACAAAAATGTCTTGCTTGAGTGATTCAGGACAAACAGATCATCAGATGGAAATCACTGTGTAAAATGTGAGAATTCATGTGAAATTATAAAAACAGCAGAATGATTTTCTCTGACACTTTGAGGTCTTAGGTCTGAGATCTGTGATCAATATGGTGGACAGGGCTGTGCTGAGCTGCAGGAGCTTTCCCACTGTTCACTGAGCCAGCACAGAAAAGGAAAAGTGTCATATTGTGATCTTTATCCAGTAATCGTCCTGACACACAGTCAAGTGATATATATGTCCTCTGGTTTGCTGCGGGGGCTCCACGACTGTCCGCAGTGCAAAGCAGCTATAACATCTCTGTCGCGGTCTGGTAACAGAAGAAAACTCAGAGTCAGAAGAGAATGAACAAAAAAAGCAATTATAGACAAGTTATGTTCAATTGGCCATTGTTGCAACAAAGCAGTCTCAGAATGGACGGATAGTGGTGATAAGTTTCTGGATCAGTCAATGTTTATTTTCAGCAACCACGCAAAAACAAGCTGTTCAGCTTGATGCACCACCTGTTCCAAGAATAACACAACATGGTTTAGAGATTAGTTTAAGGCAGCTCTTGTCAATTGACTGCTCTCAAATCTGGTGATTGACACAGTCACAGTATTTTGTTTGGATGAAAATGTTTCTTGGAATGTTGATTACTGCACTTTGTTAAAAAAATCTCTAACTATAATATTTGCCTTGTGATCAATACAAAAATAATATTGAATTTGAGCAGATTCCACTTTGTGATGCTTATTGTGACACTAGGTTGTGTTGTGCATTCCCCTGTATTGCAAAAATGTCCAATTACAAATGAATGACATATGGATTTCTTTCAGTACTGTATAATGTGCATGTGCAGTGACTGGACTGTGTCTTAGTATATCCAAGCATGCACTGGGCAGAATATCAACAGAAACGATAGTGACTCAAATTCACAATTGTTTTTGGTGTGTGTGTTTGTGTGTGTGTGAGAGAGAGAGAGAGAGAGAGAGAGAGAGAGAGAGAGAGAGAGAGAGAGAGAGAGAGAGAGAGATGAAATGAACTCGCTCATTTTTCCAATGTATTCTGAAGCTCTATGGCTGCATGTTCAATATCAGCTTTCCCTAAACATTTGCCACAACTTGAGATCTTCTCCCAAAAGGAATCATCACGCACAACTGCAAAAATGGCTTCCTGTTTTTACCATTCTTAAGAAATGTTATGTCCACAATCCCAAGTGCATGAAAGTGAAACCTAGATTTAATGTGTTTCATAATAAATGTATCTCTGACATGAAAGAAGAAAAATACAATGAACTTATGCCACAGAAGAATATGGTTTGGGAAATTTTGATTTTAGCTTTATTATTTATTTATTTAAGGTATGATCTATTTATTTCTTACTTATGCCTAACAATCTTTTAGTGGCACGTCTGCTTTGCTTCTTTCTTGCCGATCACTTATGCAAACAGCTGCACTTGCTCCTTATTTGTCATACAGTACATGCCATATTGTTTGTACATTTCACATCAGACATGCACTGCACATAATGTATAGTTATAGTAAATAGTAAACTTTATTTCTATAGCGCCGTTCAAAACCAGTTACAAAGTGCAAAGATAGCAAATCATAGGAAACATGACATGTCAGGTAAACATGATGAAACCTGAATGAGACTGTGAGACTCTCTCACTGTCTCAATTTGAGTTCTGACTTTTGGCTTTTTGCTCAAACAGGGTGAAAACATTTCTCCCACCTAAGTTTCCGTTGGGAGAGGGAAGTGTTAAAAGAGCTGAAAAAGACGATCATCAGATCATCAGTTCATTTATATTTATTGGCCAAAATACAAGTTCCACTAATCAATGGTGGTTGGTAGTTGATCCAAAACACAGCGTGAGGTGTTTTTTAATGACAACAGAAGAAGCCAGTGGTAGAATCCCACACCGGAGATGACATTGATCTAAAAAAGAAGAAGAACTGAAAAATGGCGCTTAAACCAGTTCTCTGTTAACTTTAAGTACGCTGTATACACTCAGCAGACAGATGTGTGTGTGTACTCGCTATCACTGTGTATTTGTGGCTGAAGATAAAAACAGTGCGAGCTGTCTCTAAATCTCTTGATCCAGTCAAAGTCATCAGGGCGAGCACTTAAGTCAAGGTGGCCATAGAAATGCCTTTTGGAAATAATGTGAAGGGGAACTGTCGTTGGCGGTGGAACATGTGTAAATGACAGCTGAGTGTTCTGAAAAGAAACAAAACGCTGCCAAACAAATCTGTTTGTCAAAAGACTTTCAGTGATAAATGCAACAAATGCTATTTGGTGATTTGTCACATCTTAATTAAAAACCTGAGTACACAAGGCAGCTCATCTTTAGAGGCATACACCAATAATATTTGTCAATGCACACACAGCTCTCCAGGGTGATCACTGAGGTTAGTTAAGTATTGTGTGTCTACGGCTGCTAGACAACAGGCTCACACAACCTCCGCTGATTTTCTCAGGTTTCTGTCAATTATAAAAGAGTTCAACAAAATGTGGGGATGTTCCTCTGTGGTGCGACTCTAATCCAGGCGGTTGTGGCTTAGAGTAGAAGGTAGAGCAGATCGTTCACTAACCAGAAGGTTAGTGGTTCGATCCCCGGCTCCTTCAGTCTGCATGCCAAAGTGTCCTTGGGCAAGATACTGAACCCTAAATTACCGTTGATGGCTGTGCCGGCAGTGTGTAATAGAAGCACAGCATGTAGTTGTGTGAATGTGCCTTGTAGTGTAAAGTGCTTTGACTGGTCGATAACACTGGAAAATCGATTAATATAAATATTTGGCTGCTTTAATAATCATATTGTGTTTTGGATCTGTAGTACACATGGTAGATTTAAGAGCATCACCTTCTCTTGTGTGGCAGCGTACCTCTCTGAAGCCACTCACACACCTAAACCCATCTCAGCTGCAGTATCACTGCACCTAAGGGGACATACCACCAAATATCACACTGCCCATTCAGGAACTTTCTTATTAGATGAGTACGATTCAATTTGTGCTTTGTACTTTGTCTTGGCTCATCTCACAGATTTGCTGACTTATACTGTAAACATAGGCTCCCTGGCAAATAGAGCAGCCTGCTCACTATATGTCCCACACTATATATGTGAGAAATGTAAAATAAATGGTCTGTTTTTATATAGTGCTTTTCTAGTCTTGATGACCACTCAAAGTAACACTAATACACTTCAGCCGTCAGGGGCAATTTGGGGTTCAGTATTTTGCCCAAGGACGTATTGGCATGCAGAATGAGGGAGACTGCTGGGGATCGAACTACCGACCTTCTGGTTAGTGGACAACCCGCACCACCTCCTGACCCACAGCGTTTAGTATCTTGTCACAAAAACAGGTTTACATACAAAAACGATTCTGCGTCATGACTCACAGTTGTAAGAGTCACACAGCAACAGTTAATTTTGCGTCTAAGAGATGCATTGCTTTGCATTGTGGGATTGCTACGAGAGAGCCGTGTATGTGCCATGAACATTTCTTGCACTTGTAAATTATTTAACAGGTTTACAGAATAATGCACGAAGAACAACAAAACAACAGAGCCCGAGACGTAGCAGAGGGACAGAAACAAAGACTATAAGACAGCAATGAAAGAGAAAGCAAAAAAGATATAGAAATAAATAGTGAGTTAATGAAAAAAGACAATAACACCAACATATTTTAATATGATAACCCTAACCCTAGGTGATTCAGAATTTGGACACTCAAACTAAATGGTTTATAGTAAATATTTTTGCAGTACTTTTGGATGTGTACACAGACGACTAAACCAGGATCTTCAGCATCCTTCACTGGCAGCCTATCTGTCATCATCCGTGCCTCCATGTCAGCAAGCTTCCTCCCTCAGTAATGAATCCATAGCAACTCCTGGGGTGCTGCTCTAAACCTGAAACTAACCTCAAACAATCCACTGAGTAGAGAGACAAGAGAATCCACCTGGAACGTAGAGAAAGCTTATGTATGATAACATGATATTAAAATGATGATTTACTGTTGCATATAAACACTTACGTTATTTTAAATGAAGTGTGAGCATCCATGTCGCTTGAGCTACATTACCGACATAGGGAATATGCTTGTCCTGGGTGCACAGCAGAATAAACATGACATTGGAAGCATCAGAGAGGTGTGCGTCCACAGCACCTTTTCTTATGCAAACCTGACACCTACTGGGCAACGGCAGCTTAACAAACACAACGTATGAAAACCAAACCCTATACAAACAATACAACTGTTTGATTTAAAACCCCTTCAATGTACAGTAATGTCTCAGTTCATGAGACATATACTGATAATTCAATTCACCTTATAGAAGTGTTTAAAATGCTCCACAAGGTAATTTATGGACAAATTATGTCTACAGTAATGTGTGCATACTGTACATGCTGTCATGAATGAGACTTTATTGCTTTTCATGCTCTGGCATTTGAAGAGGCATCTGCTGGGTTATTCATAAAGCCCCATTACTTCTTATGCATTTTTAATTGACCAGACGTAGCCCTTGTGTGATGATATGGAGGCTGCAATGAATATTTACTGTATGATTATTAATGGCCTGGACGAGTAGTAATAACCTGAAAGGATGGCACATTGAATTCCACCACAGTATTCATTGTCAGGGGGGGAGCTTGTATAATGAATGGATTTCTCATATTTAATTATCATAATGTGAAGAATCATATAAATTATTACGCTTATTCTTTATTCTTTGACCTTCATTTAACAGACTTTGTATTTGACGTTTTATTATTTAATTTACATGCATCTGATTTGTATGTGCTCTTAAATGATATAATGACTCTGCATATGGTCTAATAATTGTATTATTATTGTTATTATCATGATTATTGAATTTTGTTTCCTGGCCATATGTCCTTACCTTGAATGTTTGAGATGTTCAACACCTTTTTCATTCCCAATATTTGCTCACCATCTTTCAGCCCCATCCCACACACAGACCTGCAGTGTATGTAACAATGCATCTTCAGCTTAAAGATAGATTTACTTTGCAGAGAGGGGGAAAGCAGACAGCCGTGCATTTGCAAAATCCAAATTTGAGTATCAAAAGTAGCTGCCAGGTTGGATCTTAATTCACATTATCCTGCGGAGTGACAACATTTCTGGTGGATGTCAGGCCTTAAAAAGTTCTACACACAATTTACTGTGTAATCTAAGTTTTCTCAACCAGCTACATCCTCACTCTCTGTAAGCGACAGTGTCCAGCCAAGCACAGACGCAAACATGATACACACACACACACACACACACACACACACACACACACAGTTCCATCCTACAAGAGCTGTCCTCTCCACCGTCGACATCTAGCATTTCTTTAATCACATTTACAGCTGTAATAAACCGAGCGGCGCGGTGACATCAGACAAGTGATACGATGGTGTGGCCGGACAGGAGTGGAAACGTCTGCCGCCATGTAGGGCCGCTGAAACACATTCACCTTCAAACTGAAAAAAAAGATAACAGTAGCCCTCTGAATCATATAAAAAAAAAGTTGTGTAACTACCTCTACGGGATTTACACAATATACATACGTCATGGTAAAAACACTTTTGTTACATCAGCACGTGTGAATTCCCGCTCTCATTAATTGAAGGAAGGTATCGATATCAATCCCCTTTATTTCATGGAAACCATTTTTGACTGAGCTTTGGCGATTGAATTTCTAGATGGATGTCCTCTATTCTACAAGACACCTGTCTCTTATCTCCCTCATCTGTGAGGATCGAAGCATGCAGACTCTTGAATTACCTATCCATACAATGTCATCTGTTTGTCCCCCAAGTTGGTGAAACCTGACCTTGAAATCAGAGCCGCCTAAAATAAATAAATGAAACCCTAATCAAAAATGCTGCTCTCCGCCGGACGGGTGTCAAAGAGGGAAGGATGATCCGTCCTGATTTGATTTTGTTTCCAAACCACATGATGCATTCGGACAATTAAAATTTCAGCAAGTCATTCGCTGATAGCCCTGTGAGTGAGTGCCGCAGGGCCGGGTCCTGGTTTTGGATTTCTTGCGGTTGTGCCGACACTCTGAGGGCAGGTTATTTATTTTGGCCCTCTGCCATGTCTGAGAAAACCATGTTTCTCGGAGTGTGTGTCTGGAGTCACGGAGCAAGGTCAAAAGTGTTCAAAGACCAGTGAAGAGACCCGAAGAGCTGAGAGCAGGCGGCTGTATACACTCACTGCTCTGTGCACCACACTGGTTAGACAGTTGAACATGATTTCATTGTCCGTCTTTGTCTTCTACAGTGCACGTCACTCCTCTGACTGCTCGTCAGGCACAGTTATGGTAAGTACAAATGCAAGCGAGTCTTTTGTACTATTGTAGCTGCAATTTTCTTTGCATCTTGTCGTGAGAGCTTGTTGATCTAAAATAGCGTCATCATCAATAATAATATGTGCATCTTACATCCTAAATCATTTTGTTAGCTTGACGTTTTATTCATAGAGTAACTTGCATTATGATTTCAAGATTTTACTTTCAAGGAAAATGGTAAAATATAAAAATACAAAACAATTTACAGCAAAAGTACACTTTTAACAGTCTGCATTTTCCAATAAAAGGCTATTTTCATATGAAACTATTGAACACTGTAGACAGAAACACCACATTCATGCGGCTGTTCCTACTTGCATGTACACGATTATGTGTGTTTACATAGGAATACAGTCACCTGTAAGTACCATTCTTGTATTGTTTATGGTTTATATGTTTGTGTGAATGTATCTGCATTAAAAATCCTTTGTGCTTGTGCATGTATCCACAACACCTCTATAATTATTCTACATATCTGTATAACTTTATAACTGTATGTAATGTATCATGCAGTCAATACCCACAACTGTCATTGTGTCTAAATTTCACTTTCAACTTGTGTTGAAAAAAATGATTCTCCATGTTGTTTTCATTTAATAAATGTTTTCATTTGGTTGTTCTTTGTTTGTGTATACATCTTTGTATTTGATTCTTTGCTTAAAATGAATTACTGTAAAGGTGAGTGGTGCTAATATCTCGTGAAAATTCAAAAAGCAGAGGACAAGAAACTGATCAAACATTGAGAGAAGTACCCTAAATGGAAGAAGCATCAATGAAGACCTGCATCACCTCTTGATTTGATTTGCATGGACTCATTAGCAGCTATATGATTCCATATTCAGAATAAAGAACATAGCCACATTTACATAAAAATATGTTTTCTATCAGAGCCATGTCAGACATTGTCATACCGGCTTATATTACATATCAATGTATCAGTGTATCATACTAATTTATAAAGTTTGGCAATGAGATTCTTAGAAATCCATCATTATATAATCACATTATATTCATAGAAAGCGTCAAACATTTCTTTAACGGAGCAAGCTATACTGAGAACATTAGATAGCAAATCCAAGTTGTGGTTATAAATTGGATTATAAGTCTTTCCAATTTGAAAGTAATATTTCCCATGTGGCACTAAGGCAGAAACTTTTCGCTTTTAATTGAATGAAAGCAGGGGATGTGCGGCCCTGTGTGTGTGGATGCATATGCTCAGGCTTGTGTGCAGCCACTTGTAGAATGTTTCCCAGCCAGTGTTGCACGGCACCGCGGAGATAAAAGAAAATGAAACTGAATGTGATTAAGATGAAGTCATCAAGAATAATCTGCCTCTGCAAAGCAGCACTGCGGGGCCTTGTCATAGGGGACACTGCTGTGTCTGGCTAGGGACGGGCAGATATGGGTGTGCAGCGGTCCATGACCCCCTGTTCACCCAGAGGGCTCCTTCCGCACAGGGTCTGCTCGGAGTGACAGCAGTGATGATGTCATCAAAACGGGCCCTGGCATGATGGGCTGGAGAGCGATGCCCGGCTAGGGGGGGAATTGTCGATTTAGTGAGCAGTGAAGCAGAGCAGCTCCACTACGGGCAGTGCATAATTTCCAGTGATGCAGGGAAAGGACATTTCTTTTTTTTAAAAAAGAAGAAAGTGTACGGCTTCACCATAAATAATGAAACACAAATGGTGTTCTATACCTCCTGGCTGGCGTCGCAGGGCGATTTTTTGTTTTTCTTATTACACTCCATTGGGTTTTTTCCCCTCATTGAATTTTAATCTTAAAAACAAAACAAAGCCCACTCTTCAAAAACAAGTCAACAGGAAATAACTAAATGAGCAGTCCTCAAGGATTTAAAACAGTCTGGGAACTTTCCTAATAGGTTTTTGCATTATTGTCTGATTGTGTGAATAGAGGCCTGTGACAGTGTTTTTATTGAGGCTTGGGGAAACTACATTCCTTTGTGCTCATTTCCCCAGTGCTTTTTGTTTCTTGAGGTAAAAGTGGAACAGAAATTACACAATTCATCAGGACAGTTTTTTCCCCTCGGCAGTACAAATACTGAAAGCAGTCGGGCCAAACAAGTTTATGTGATAAACATGTTCAGTCAAAGAGCCAGAGTTCAGTAGAGTTACATTCACCAAACATTAAAAAACTATAGATTTACAGGCAGACAATCAAGCCACAAAGAGATTAATGAATTTAAACACATAATATAATGCAGATGTTACATCAAAGGCTCTGCAACATTACCTTTAACACCATTAATGGACATCTTGTAAATGAATGCTGTGGCTTAAACTGATGTTTGGGCACTGATGATGTTTCACAAGCCACAATGCTGCCATCAAGTGGAGGACTCACAACAATACAACAACTCTAAATCAATTACCACTACAGTGCCTCTTCTAAACCTGCCTGTTATCTTGGTCTGTGTTGATGCTCTGGAGCATCTTCAGAGTTACTCCTTGTCATTAGTGAGTCCTCCTCAAACTGTTCTACAATATGTGTCACTTGTTATTGTTTGTGTGCTGAGATTTTTATTAACAGTCTATGGTGCAGAGTGACGTTAGAAAACTCTGTGTTCATCCTACCTGGTTTATCACATCAAATCAAATCAAATCAAATCAAATATACTTTATTCATACGGAAATTTGTCTTGGTCTGAATTGCTACAGCAGCTGCAGAAGAGTACATTGTACAACAAACAACAACAACAAAAAACAGTACACAAGGACATATCAGGAAAGACCCAGAATAATAGTAAGAATAAAGATTAGTTAAATATTGCACCTGCCCTAAAAATACTGAAAATGATAAAACACAAAAAAGGATATAACAAGATAAGCAAGATGAAAAACAGAAACTGGCATTAAAACTTAAAAACCAAAGTGTGAAAAGTGCTAGACAAAGTGTGATGGTTGTTGAGATACATGACCGGATCAACATGTCTCCTTATTGAGTAGTATGATAGATGTTGGGACGAATGAGAGCCTGAGGCGGGTGGTTTTACACTTATAGGCTCTGTAACGTCTGCCGGTATCCGGTCAAATTCCAGGAAGTGTGACGGGTCATTAAGGATCCTGTGTGCCAGTCTGACCACAGAACCTCGGTAGATGGTCTAAAGGGAAGGATGGTCCTTTTTGCCCATCACCTTTATAGCCGTTTTTACCATGCTCTCGATTTTTGATTTTAGCTGGATTGTGAGAGTGCCGAACTATGCAGCCATTCCATATCTAATTATGCTTTCAAGCACAGCAGAATAAAGAGATCTTATCTGCAATGAAGATTTTACTGTCAATGTTTATCATATAATGAACCTGAATTTTCTTCACTGCTCATGTGTATCCTTATGTATAAGTTTGAGTTATTTAGTGAATTGTTATTATTGTCGGTTTGGCAACCGACACAATCTTCAGACTCAAGTTCAGTACATAACAAAAGCTCTGTCGATATAAAGAATCACTTGCTAAAGAGGAGGTGATTCTACGAGTGTTGCTGCCATGACTGAGGTCAGCACCCACAACACCTGTGAATGTCTATGTCAGTCTCATAACGTGAAAGATAAAGATGATCAAAATGATCTGGTGGGACAGATATTATTGGCCACAGGCTGCCAGCTGCAGACCACTGCTGTAGTTTATCTGAGGACGCAGAAGAAGATTGAACTTGACCTGCAGACTGAAGGTGCACTGCCTCGCCCTCACTGACTGCTACACAGCGCTGGTCCAAATCGCACACAAAATTCAGCAATGCACTTTCTTTGGCCACTAAGAATACACATGTGTGAAACCAATAAGATGGACTGTTTGCGAGATATGCTTTCCACAGACACAGAGTTTGTGGATAGATGCAAGTACAACTACAATGTATTTATTGTATTTTGTGTATAATAAGAATTTAGTTGACTGTTCTGGTTTTGATGAGGTGTTAAGAATAAGTCAGTTTCCCAATTCAAAACTCCATTTGAATGTGAGTATGAATTTTTTTTAGAAATGTGATAATTCAGACTAAGACTGTGGATTTATAAACTGGACCATCCTTTACCAAAGGAAAAGAGATCATGCCCTCCCAGAGTTCCTTGCAGCAGCTCCAGTTAAAGTGATGCACCATTGTAGCTTTCCCAGGACCCACCCACATACATGTGGAAACAACAGAGCCCCTACTTTATGGTTATGACATCATCCAACACTAATGGAAATCCTTGTGTCATTGGCTGAGCTCCCAACCCATGGATATAGATTCATTCTCTTTCAAATTAACATTTTAAATAGTTTCCAATGTCATCATCATAAAAAACACTGTATACATAAATTTAACCGAAAACTATATTTCATTTAGGACTAAAAACGTCAGTATGGTGGTTGTGTTGGAGGAAAAATCAGAGGATGGGATGTATCATCCGAGGAACATGAATATCTATATAAGTTAAATATAAGTAGACACTGAGATATATTGATTTCCAAATGAAAATTATGACCTGCTAGTGGTGCCAGAGGAAATGTCAGAGGACAATTCATCTTATAGCCGACAAGATTTTTCACTGTGAAACATAAATATCAGTGTCATGCTGGCACTTGTGGAGCAGCCAGTCAAAGTAAGTAGGGCTCTATCTCTGGGGACAGAGGTGGCAAAAGTACACACATTCTTAATTAATATAATATATGGATAGAGATACTTATGTTGAATGTAAAAGTACTGACTCAACCTCTCTATTCAAGTAAAATTATAAAAGTACAGGCTCTGAAATGTACTCAAATTATAAAAGTAACTCATTCCCTTCCAACGGTCATTTCTACTGGCTGTATCTGTGTAAAGCATGATCCTTATGTCACATTAACACAGTTCGAAGACTAGATAACTACAACCACTCATACTTAAATAGAATAAAATAAAAATAAAAAACAGTAAACAGTTGTTTACAATGAATTGAATTGTTAGAAAAGTGGGAATAGAAAAGTTTTCTCAAATTAAACAAAGGGCAGTGATGGGTAATGTTTTGTTGCTGTGCTTCATCATTAATGTTGTTGGCGTTATCAGTGCTGTTGGCTAATTCTTCACTTACTTCCATATTGTTTCTCCTTGTGAAGGACATACACCGCACCTTCTCTCCATGGTTGAGTCTCCCTCTCTATAGATTGTCCATTTAGATTGAAATCTGTCTTGATGTTGGGAGGCAGACACCATGTCGACATTTAAGGTTTAACTTATAACGTTCCTTTTTGATAAAGCCTATAGTTAGCCTATACTACTGCTGGGGGAACTCCCATCATGCACTAAGCACTTCTCCCCTTCTCTCTGTCTCTCTGCCCCCACATTCATTTATTTATTTTACTACATGTCACTAACTTTGTGTTTTTTTTCCTCCCATAGTCTCGCTCTCTGTCTCTCTCTCTCTCTTTGCAGGTATCTCTGACTCCAGAGCTGCAGGATAACATCAATTATTATTATTATTATTACTATTATTATTATTATTAACAATAATACTATTTATTTATTAATTATGATATGAATCATTGGTGCTATCTTTAATAACATCTCTTCACTCTTATTGTTTTCATTAAAACTAGTCAGAGCTGAAACCTGATGGTGCACAAGTGTTCCTGGTCTCTTGAGATAACATATATTATGATTTGGCGCTATACAAATAACATTGAATTGATTTGAATTAAAAGGCGGCGCTCGATGATGCAAAATAAAAAACTAACAATTCTCCTCAATTGAAATGAAAATGACGAAATTGTATGGAGAAGAAAGTGCAGATATTGGTGTTAAAATGTAGGAAGTAAGAGTAAAAAGGCGTCTGAGAAAAAATACTCAAGTAAAGTACAGATACCTGAAAAATCTACTTCGTAGTATGTTAACTCCAACGTCTGTCTGGGGACCATGAATATCTGTAGAAAGCTATCAAGCTTTTGCTTTTTTTATCATTATTATTTGACTTCTTGCCTATTTTTGACAGTATGGAGAGAACCAGAGAGAGAGAGAAATGAAGAAAGAGGAAGAGTTATGACATGTGTCAAAGGTCCATGAGAATCAAACCATAGATGAGAAATTGCAGTTGTGGTATTTACCCTAAGTGAATGGTCATGAAGATATTTCAGTCTGAACCAAAGTATTGAACCAACAGGTCAACATCCCAATATGTACCATGTTACTTGGTTTACACTTTCTAACTCTAAGTCACCTTTGTTTACTGACCCTTCTTCCTGTGTAAAACTTGAATAGAAGGCTCTTTTTTGTTCTGTCAAGCACTGAAATGTAATTAAACATTAATTGTTTCTATTATTTTGTAATATAATTGATATTATCAACTTTATTTCATTGGCTTAATTATCCCTTTTTCCTTGGGCTGCATGGTGGTGCAGTGGTTAGCATAACTGGTTGGTCACTGCAAGAAGGTTCTTGGTGTGAATGTGAGTGTGAATGGTTCTGGGGTGGCTGTGGCTCAGGAGGGAGAGCGACCCGAATTTCCCCTACAGAGTGTGAGAAATGTATCCTAGTCAAGTGCTGCACATGTCTGCACTGTATGAATCTGTGTATGATTGGCAAAAACTGTACTGAAAAGCACTTTGAGTGATCATCAAACGTATTGATCATCACGGATATAGCACTATGTAAATACAGACCATTTTACCATTTTACAATTTGTGTATGTTGGCCCTGTGATGGGCTGGCGACCTGTCTAGATGGATGGATAGACGGCTGGACTTGTTTCTTTTTAACTCTTTGCATACAAATACCAACACACACACACACACACACACACACACACACACACACACACACACACACACACACACACACACACACACACACACACACATACACCATGGTTTACTGTAAGAGGATTGGACATTGATTTACATAAATTTCCTTGAGAGTTATCCTGTCCCCTATCTCTATAAACAGATTCTACAAGTGAATAGACAGTATCTGTAGGCAAGAGACAAGATTTTAGCAAAGAGGCAAATAGAGTTTAGATATTTGTCTAAACCTAAAACAATTACACTACAACACTACAACTACTACAACACACTACAAAAATCGCTTTTTGTAGTGTGTATGGAGAAACATTCAACTTGTGTTGAACTTGACTGTTCATTGGACTCTAAACATACAGCAAACAGGAGTCTTTGCCCGTTGAAGCTACAGTTTACATTGGAGATTACTTGGGTAACCTTTATCCTAGCCTGAAAACATGTCTTCTCCATAAGGAATATTTCTAGATTATATCAAAACTCACTCTTAGTTTTTATTCCATTTTTTATTTCTTATAACCCTTGTGTTGTCCCTGCTTCCCCCGGCTGTTGGCCCCCTCACATAGCCCACCCCATATTAGGACGCACACGTAGGGCAATAGACAAGTGAGCAGCCCTTGCAGATGTATTTGTTACACCCGCGGCACACGGTGTGAGTTTTACAGTCCTTTTTCCTGGGGCATATCTGACCCGAGCGGGGCTGCTGCTAGGGCTATGGAGGAGGCCGGACACTCGGGTCGAGCGTCGTAGTCAACAGCTCTCTGTGCGGTGGCGGCGGCTTTTACAGCCTTCACAACCGCGGCGGTTGTGAAAGACGGGCCTCGCCCCGGGACCTGTACACGCCCGCTAAGATCAGCAGCCCTACGTAGGCGTGCAGGTCGGTCTCGTCCATCCCTTTCCATTCGTCGCCGTATTTTCGACAACCCTCCCGATTCGTCATCTCCAGGATGATGTTCTCTACCGTCGGTGTGATGAACAGGCGGAACGTCGAGGCTAGGTCACCGGTGCGGGACGTCGCGTGGGGCCCCGGGGGACCCCGCTTTGAGCCACAGCAGAGGAGGAGGAAGAGGAGGAGGAGGAGCAGTGGCCCTCCTCTCGGCCGTACGCCCTCGAGGACCATGTTATTTCCCCGTTTCTTGACGGGAAGGTCTCTCTTTCCACGAGTCCGGTGGTGGTGGTGGTGGTGTCGCCGTGGTCTTGTCCTCCTTCTTCTTCTTCTTCCAAGGATGAAGAATCTGCAGAAGCATCACCCACTGGGTCTTCGTCTTCGTCACCATCGTCGTCTTCGTCTTCGTCTTCGTCTTCGTCGCCGTCGCCGTCGCCGTCCTCTCCGTCCTCTCCGTCCTCTCTGTCTTCTTCTCGGCCTGCTTTTCTGTCTGCTTCTTGGTCTGCTTCTCCATCTCCTTGTCCGTCCGCTTCTCGGTCTGGCTCTTTCGCGTCCTCTTCGGGTTCAGAGGATGGTTGCTGGGAGAATAGCTGTTGGAGAACCTGTTCTCTGGTGAAATGCTCCTGACGTGACATCGTGCCATGGTCCGTGAGAGAGTGGCACACTGAGACTTATATGTGGGTCTAATGTACCCCCCTTGATTTCAATTGGAACCAGGTGTGGGTCTAAATGACCCCACAGAGCACCACAGCGCCCTCTCTGGGGGTCTAAATGACCCCTCCCATGACAATCGAGAATGACAATCCATTGGTCTCAATTACCCCAGGAGAATTGGATCATGACAATCCTTGGGCCACCCTAACCCTAACCCTGACCAGCCAGGGCTTGCGTATGACCACACGCACTCACGCACGCACACACACACACACACACACACACACACACACTCTGGGTCAATCCGACCCAGGAACAACACAAGGGTTAAAAGACATTCTATCGTTCAGACAAACCTGACAGGGATTTAACTTTTGTGTTTGTGTGTGTGCATGTGTGTGTGTGTTTGTGTGTGTGTGTGTGTGTGTGTGTGTGTGTGTGTGTGTGTGTGTGTGTGTGTGTGTGCGTGCGTGCGTGTGTGTGTGTGTGTGTGTGTGTGTGTGTGTGTATGTGTGTGAGTGTCTAATGATAAAGAAAAGTTATATTTCTTCTTTATTAACATGCCCTATTGTGTCACATGCAATGTAAGCCGAGAAAACGTTTTTCCTTTTATTCTTTGTAATGCTGCTTTAAGAAAACTTCCACCAGATGTAGCCTTTTAGAGTATTTCTCTTATCTGTTGCTCCCTTAGCAATTCAAACAAAGATGTTACATTAGATGTGAATATCTTTATTCCTCCCCACCAAAATAGAGATTTATGGCCATTCTTCAGCTATGGGCTTGAGGGACTTTGAAATGGAAATGTACACGTCCCCTAATATACCCCAACTATGACGGCTTGCATTGGTAGTCCAGTCACATACTCCTAAATGAAACATCCTACATTGTATCACTCATCCACAGAATAAAGAACAACGGTTTGAACTGCAGAGGTCACCAAAGCACAGTGTATAAAACCTCCAGAGCCTCTTCCCTCTAGCTTACCACAGCGAGAGGGCCTGTTGTCACCAAAAGGAAAACATATCGCCCTTTTTTACCTTTCAAAGAGGATCACTTGCTATGACGGAGGGCTCATTTAAAAGTATTTTGGATACATTAATAACAGGGTTGTGCATAAAAATGGGGGCGTTTGGCAAAAGGTTGATGAGATACTATCGACTGTGCATTACTCAAGAAGAAGCTCTGCACCATATATGAGTCTAAGTTTAAATAGACAAACCTATATTCATATAATCTGTCATTCATTTGAAGAATTAGTCATATAATGTTGACGACCACCATTTTTTAGTACACACAATTAGGTACTGCTATTATTATTATACAATAATGGAACTCCCTCTCTCTATATATTTTAATATACATTTAATATAAAAGCACTTTATATTAAATGTTTAAAGCCTAACCAAGGGTTACATAAACCAAAAGGCCAAGAGCAAAATATTAATTTGAGTTTTTAACCCTTAAACCAAATTGATCAACACCATACAAAAGCAAAAAATAAATAAAAAGCATCAATAGAACAAATCTCCACAGTATCCATTAGCTCAGATTTGCATCAGGCCCTGTGGACTGAAGAGTAATGAATAGAAGCTGCTGCTTTTATGCAGCAGAGAGGTAGAGACATGGACTGACAAAGAGGCAGTCAACCTGATTAGACCTAATTCACTCTGAACCAGATTGATCAGGTAAAGCTGCTCCGTCTCCACGACAACCAGCATCCGCAACACAGAAGATGGGAGTTCAATAAAGATTAGCTAAATTACTGAATGGTTTGAACAGAGCAGAAATGACACATAGACACAACCTCAGAATGGGAGTCAAATTGCTGCTTCAATTAAGACTGAACTTTGAATCTGATGATTTTAAGATGAGCTGGTTGATCAGGGCTAAAATTTATTATGTACATGACATGAAAGGTACCATGCACCGTTTTTTACCACTAGGGGTGCAATAGAGCAATGTTTTGATATGTGGATCCCCATTTTGTTGTACGCTCTAGAATAGATAAAACAAATAATGATGAAAAAGCGGTGACATACACGTAGAGGACGCCAACAAATATGTCAAGAGAGTTTGTGGTAATAAGAACCGACACTGGTGTTGTAAAGAAAATCCCAGTATTTTCGCAGCGGAATTAAAACGTCACTTCCTGCCTCTTTTCCTGTGACCTTGGGCCTCGAGGATACACAAAACGGATCGTAAAAATGATTTAACCTCCTTCATCATTTGCTATTCTGATTCATCGTTGGAACTATGCCATGCTAGCCACTCTGTGAGACTCTGCTAAGACACAACAGAGTTTTAAAGAAAATACTTTTACAAGAATTTGAGCTGGTAAACATGGCTGATGTCTGACTTTAAATGGTACAACAGTGCATGATGTGAAGGAGCTGTGTGGAGGATACTGCATAACAGTCCTCTACAGCTCCTTATTCGTCCTTGGCTACGTATTGGTGGTAATTACAACCCGTCCTCGCTGAATACGAGAGTGGAGTGTGTGCACTGCAGAATGTCTTTCTTTTCATCTCCATGTTCTCGGGTCGGAGCGGAGCGGTCACACTGCCTGCCTCAGCCGCACATAGTTCACAGCAACATGAAAATTATCTCTCACCACAAGTTGGAGGTTTATCTGTTGGATATATCACAAATATATATATTTTCAACATTTCCTGCACATATTTTAAAGTAAAAGCAGTCTTGTGTTTCTCTTAACTGAATCAATTAATTTCTTTTAAAAAGGTTTTTATTGTGAAATATTTCCAGGACCTGAAGATGCACGGCATAGAGTCCTGGCATTTAGTTAGTAGCCTACTTAAGCTACTATTATTCAACAGTCATTCAAGAAACCATATTAAGTTTCACTTGGATACATTACACTACTGAAGATAAGGAAACTGCCAGTTAACGATATTCACCATCTTAGTTTAACGTGTTACAATGCTATTTTATGATAAGCATGCACTATCCTACAGCTGAGGCCGATGATAATGTCATTGAGTTTGTGGTTAATGAGTCAAACATGATCAAGATTCTGACCTGATGATGATCAAAATTCAAGAAACAACAACAAACAATGATTTAGAGAATTAGTAACATTATTGTTTTGGTTCCCTGCTCTCACAGTGTTCTCTGCGACCATAGCAACCACGGTGTTGGAGACAGACAGCTAGAGGTGCAGAGCATGTAACAATGACAGAGATAAAGACCATGAAAAGAGACTGAAACAAAAGTAACAATATGTTAATCTAGTTGCTAGAAATGTCAAGAGATGATAAAATAAAAATATAAAAGGAAAAAAAGAGCAAATATATTGATTTGACTGAAACCAGAAATAGATATAAGAGCACAAAAGGAAAAACAATGAAGAAAATAAAAAATAGATTAAAATTATATACCAATTTTTTTTTTAATTCAAGATGTCCTCACACAGTAGTAGCTGGGGTGTACACTTCTTATTAATGCTAAATAAGGGACCTAAAGTACCAAATATAATGATAATTATAAATGTAATCTATAAGTGTAAATCTATACTCTTTATGTATATCTAAATAGAACTGAAACTTTTTTTGTCTACGGTGAGAAAATCATATTTCATCCATTTATATTCTGTGGTAAGTCTTTTGAAACTGGGTCATCAGCAGTTCAAATGATTGAAAATGAACACAAGGTTATTCTTTATATTGTATATAGGATAATCACAACCTCGTGCAGGACAACATACGTGTTTTAGAGCACAAATACGTTTCACTCTATCAGCATTGTACTCTCTTCATTCTTAGTCAGCATCTTCACATATACAGTATCTGCAGAATGAGCACTGAACCAGGACGGCTACTAATTACTGTCAACCGAGAACTGTCTCCCGTGTCTGATTGACTCTTCCTAATCTAGAGGAATGCGCTCCATCATCTCCGTCAAAGGATTCTGCCTCTGAGGTGTTGGAATACCCAACACACACACACACACACACACACACACACACACTCACTCAAACACACACGCAGAAACACACACACACACACACACACACACACACACACACACACACACAACCGCATACAGACTGAATTGTGAGATAAGGCAGTTTCTGAATCCTTCACTATCCCATTGCTATTGACAATTTGATGGAAATGAAAAATGGAGGATGATATGTTAATATTACCTCCCTCACTCACTCGCCACTCAGCTCTGTGTTGTTGCATCTATGAAGTAGTGAAGAGTGTTGACAGGAAATTAACTGTGGATTTCAGCAACCTTTAAACCACACCTGACATCTGAAGAAAGACTTTTGACATTTTCAAATTTCTGTTTTTCAAACGGTGTGGAGTGTGCCAGCTCCTGGTGACCTGTTTTTGTAAAAGTTTGTGATTGTGGTTAATAATGCTACAAACTACAGATGTATTGACAAATGTTTACCTTAAAGGTTTATTTCTGTTGAATAAACAGGGCATCTTTCCAAGTTCAAGTATCTCTTATGAAAATCCAATTAACATGCGAAATACCTGGATACTTTGGTGGAAACTTGTTTGGCTAAATAAACCCACTGGGTCTATAACTTTTGAGGGATTTTGAAGTAATTTAATTATAAACCTGGTGCAGTCTATGTGTTGTTTTCAATCGCCTTAGGTTCCCCTGGTTGAATCACTTCTTAATTTTCAGAATTTGTATGCTAACAATGAGGATCACCAAAGTTGGAAGTCCCTTAGTGCCTTCAAGGTAGAAAATAAATGAATAAATAAAAAATCGGTCTTTTTGAAATCTGACAGCTGGTGGTGTGTACTCACATCAAATACATACATAAAGAAATGAGGAAAATGGCAAAAATCTGGATTTACTATCCACAAAACTGTTGTTTATGTCACATGTGGTGAAAGATATGTAGGTGAGTTAAGAAGAATATTACAGAACCAACAAAGGCGCTCCATTAAGAGGGCTGATGTCTAATTACATCATAGCTAGACGTAGACATTTTATCTGAAAGAAACATCACGTCGATTTCATCTTTTAAAAGCATAATGAAAGAGGTGGTGAAGTCAATTTTCCCAGAAAAAAGAGAGAAGCATATTTTGATATTTAATATTTATAAAATTGTTTTGTATACTTTTTTAATGCTCAGTAAAGTAGGTTTTACAAATGTAAAGATATATAACATTTTAAATTATATCTTAGTTTTTTGGTTGTTTTGTATAAAATTAACTCAGGTTTCATACCCATCTTTATATATATTCTCTGTGACCATATACTGTAGGTTGGTTGTTTTTATCTATGGATACAACCTGTAACAGCGGCAGCCATACAACCTTTCTTGTCATGGCAACAGAATACTAGTAGCTGGAATTCTGATGTCGTGAAATGGGGAAATCGGAAATCGTTTTTTAGACAGAAAAAGATGGAGGAGCCCTAGTGTGAGAAAACTTAATAAAGTGAGAAAGTGTTCCACAGTTGAAGAACAATGTTTTTAACAGTAATTAACCTCATTAAACAGTGCATTGGTTTTTCAAGTAGAGCTCGGACCTTCGGATTTGTTCATCAATATTACATTAAAATTCCTGATTAAAACCATTTCATGTGTGGAGCAAAGACATTTGAGCATGTGCTGTATTTGCTTTGGCCGCATAGTGGGTGGTATAGTGGAGGAAATGATCACCATCGTTTTAAAAACGTGCTTATTCTGAGGTTGTAGTAATTATTATCTGATAAGGAAAGGCCAAGGACATCATTGTTTTTTTAAGCAGAGACCAAGGATACTTGAAAATAAATTAAGTGAAAGCTCAGTGTGATGACTGTGGCTGGCTTTTCTCAGAACCCACCAAATGGCATATGAACAAAGTGTACCCCCTCCACACTCAGGTACTGTGCGGACCAGCTGTCTCCAGTGTTCACGGACATCTTCAACACCTCACTGGCTGAATGCGTGGTACCTGCCTGCCTCAAAACATCCACCATCATCCCCGTTCCCAAAAAGCAGAGGATCACAGACCTTAATGACTACAGACCAGTCGCCCTGACCTCTGTAGTAATGAAGACCTTTGAGCGCCTCGTGCTGACCCACCTCAAGGCCATAACCAACCACCTCCTCGACCCACTGCAGTTTGCCTACAGAGCCAACAGGTCTGTAGACGACGCAGTCAACATGGGACTCCACTTCATCCTCCAGCACCTTGACTCCCCCGGCACCTACGCCAGGATCCTGTTTGTGGACTTCAGCTCCGCATTCAACACTATCGCCCCAGCTCTTCTCCGAGACAAGCTGACACAGCTGAGTGTGCCTGAGCCCACCTGCAGGTGGATCACTGACTTCCTGACAGACAGGAAGCAGTGCGTGAGGCTGGGCAAGCTTGTCTCTGAGCCCCGGACCATCAGCACTGGAGCCCCACAAGGTTGTGTGCTCTCCCCTCTACTCTTCTCCCTCTACACCAACAACTGCATCTCCAGCCACCACTCTGTCAAACTCCTGAAGTTTGCAGACGACACAACCCTAATTGGATTAATCTCCAATGGGGACGAGGCCGCCTACAGAGAGGAAGTTGACAGCCTGGCTTCCTGGTGCAGCCAGAACTTCCTGGAGCTGAACGCTTCGAAAACTGTAGAGATGATAGCAGACTTCAGGAGGAGCCCAGCCCAAACCGCCCCCCTCACCATGTGCGACTCCCCAGTTAAAACAGTGGAGTCTTTCAGATTCCTGGGGACTATAATTGCACAGGACCTGAGGTGGGCTGAGAACATCACCACCATCACCAAGAAGGCCCAGCAGAGGATGTTCTTCCTGCGGCAACTGAAGAAATTCAACATGCCGCAGAAAGTGATGGTCGAGTTCTACACGGCCATCATTGAGTCCATCCTCACTGCATCAATCACCGTCTGGTTCGCTGCCTCCACTGCCAAGGACAAGGGCAGACTGCAGCGGATCATTCGGTCAGCTGAGAAGGTCATCGGCTGTGACCTGCCGGCTCTCCTACACCTGTTCCACTCCAGGACCAGGAAGAGAGCAGGCAAGATCATTGCTGATCCTTCCCATCCCGGCCACCACCTATTCCAGAGACTCCCATCTGGAAAAAGGTTCCGGGCCATCAAGACCAAAACCTCGCGCCACCTGAACAGTTTTTTCCCCATGGCAGTGGGGCTCACAAACAAGCCCCCTGCATCACACTGATTCTGATTCTGACAACTAAAACAGTGTGTTTCTCACACTGGGGAGCGAGAGGGGGGGCTCAAGTTGTTCCTCCACAGAAAAGTGGTGTTTTTAAATGCGTTATGTAAACACAGAGCCAACACTGTCACTTGACTTACTGCAAAGTTTAGATACACATGTGGAGTGACTGTAATAGTGGTGGACTTGGTGGAAGTAACCTGTAGTAAGTAAAACCTTGTCAGACCTCACAACCCCAAAACACATAAATGTGCAATGACTTACTGCTGGAAACCGACTTTTCTGTGACTCGGTCACTAGCTTCTGACTATCATCTCTGAGACAGACACCAGTCTGAATCTGTTCATTTGGACCATGAAATGATTCAGTTGGTTGTAAATATCAGTTGCCAAAATATGTCTGAGTGTAATTTGTAAGTGCCACAGACTCTTGCTCTGGCTGTCTGCATGTCTAAATACTCCGACAAGACAAGTCCAAACACAGCATTGTGTGTTCATGTCAAAGAACTCTCTTGCTGCTCTTATATCATGCCTATCTCTATATATAACTACCTGGTGTATGTCACGTCTCTCCACAGGAGCATGCACTCACAACAAGCGCATGCTGTGCCACAACGGGTTTCCATAAGGCCTTCGGAGTCTGCCCCCCCACAAGTCGTCTGTCAGTCAAGCTGACAGTAACACTGGAAAGTGAAAGGCTGAGAGCAAGGAAATCCAGATCATAGGTTTACATGCTAATGGTAATTGTGTGAATTTACCAGTGGTAATAATGTGTAATCGCATTACCCATGTTAGTGTGTCCACTTTATAATCTAAACACGAAAAATATTGCTCCAGTGCTGGTGTTCACAAAATCTAGACAGTTAAAACTTCAATCCTGTAATGGTTTATCTGCTAACCAGAGATCACCTTCGTGCATTGACTTAATATCCCGATGCATGAATATCCCATCTCACGATTTCACTTTATCAAAGCCAACCAAACCTGCCTACCATTACAAATGGGAACAGTCAAGGTCTCAACCTCACAGTGCCCAGTTAAAAAATTGTCCATCACATTAAAAAGAAAACACTAAATTTGTTACCTTTGGACAGTTGTTATGCTAAGCTCACTGGTTACTGCTTCTTTTATAGCCTATCAGACTGGTTTGCAGGTATTTTTTAGAAAACAAATCAAATTGATTAAAAGAGAATTGAACAGCATACAGCCCTTATGTTGTCGTCCAGATTATATGGCTGTGAATTGTATTTTACTAGGATTGCACACATCAAACTATCGCACAAACAACTGCAATCATAAATCAAATTGTTTCTCTACTAAATAATGTGGAGGGGGACGTTGGTAAACCCAGCTGCTCCAAGTGGTTCTAAGATTTTTGTTTTCTTGTTTTTGTCCAGCACATCACCTGGCTCTTCTTCTAGCTCCTGTCACAATGCCTGCTGAGGCCATCTCTAAGAGCGTTCCTTAACCCTGGGTCTATGCAGTCATTGGGAAATTTCTAGCACTCGCTGCTTAATCTCTTATCTCTGCTTGGATGTAGCACGACAAAGAGCAGAGCCGGTTCTGCAAATCAAAGTGAATGTTTGCATTAAAAAAATCATCCCTTTGACATATTTCTCACAGAGCAAATCTATATTATCTCTCTTTGCCTCCAGACTTAATACATTTCCAATTTATTGTAATATTTGAAGGTTACTACCAAAATGCAACTCATAAATATCAGTTGCCTAAATATGTCTGAATTTTTTTACATCCAGATCCATGGATTATTCTCTGAGAGATCAATGAAAATGTTGAGAAACCACATCTTTCCACCAAGTTTTGTGATAATCCGTTCCTTAGTGTTTGCATAATCCAAGAAACAAAAAACCAGCAAACAAATGGACAGGGGTGAAAACATAACCTCCTTGGGGGTGGTAACTAAAATGGCAACAGTTCCCATAAATTCAATCAAACCACACAGAATTGCACACACTAATAGATCCAGTAATTATTCCCTGGGAAATTGGGGAAATGTTAAAACAGGCCACGCAATGTGAAAGAAAATGAAAAAAAAAAATTGTAATTTCATTCGTCTGTATCCTGAACACAATTCAATGGGTTCTTGGCCCATGTCCCATCCTCCCACCAAGTTTCATGGAAATCTGTTCAGTAGTTTTTGCGTAATCCTGCTGACAAACAGACAGCGTTGCAGATCTGTTTTTATTCTGTTAAAAAAAGCCCCAATAGATCTTCTTTGGTTCAGTGTCCTAAAACAATGAAATACAAAACTCACAAGGGGAACAAACACCTTTTATTTTTCTCGCACAAAGGGCAAGATATTTGTTGTAGTATAATCTGACAGCTGGTGATTTGTACCTGGAGTCTAGCAAAAATATGATATATTGTAATCGTGTCCTTGCTCACATAAATCATTGTGTGAGAGAGTGTGAAGCCCAATGTGCCCTATTACTTATTGCTCATGATTATTGTCAGTCTCCTCTGCAAATACTGACACAATGAGCTGTGTCAATGCTCCTGTTGGCTGCGTTGATTGCTGCCATGGTCCCCCATCTCGTTAACCTTCAGTATCGCACAGAGAAGTCAAAGACGATATGTGAGGAAAAGGAAGGAGACATCTTTGTCAGGTGTGATTGTGGAAGACAGTTCTGGTATGGGGCCAATTTGTTCGCAATAGTTGTGTGTGTGTGTGTGTGTGGTGAGTTGCGTAACTGTATCTCAACTATATGTGCGTAATCACATGTGTATAAATGTAAAAGAATCTGCAAACGAGGGCTGAGATTTACAAATTCATACCTGCAAGTGTATTTGGGTGTTAATCAGGTTAAATCAAATTTCTAATCGTGTAAAAAACGTATAAACCGACAAATCTTTGTAAAATCCAGTGTAAAATCAAAGCTAATTTGTGAGGCTCGTTTGAGTTGCAACTGATGTCTTTGTCTGTATTTCAAGCTCTTGGAGTAAAACCCTCAGCCTTTTTTTACACATTTTCAAATCTGATTATGCACACACAGATTGAGATTCAGGTCCACAACTCTCCCCCCCCACCCACACACACAATTAATGTTGCCAGAATATTGGTGCTATAGTGCTGTCACTGTAAATTGGGCGACCTTTTTTGACATGTTGCGGCTCATGACACCTTCAGAGGGCCTAGCTGTGATTTCAGACCTCCCGAACCCTCTTCTCTCAACACTGCAGCTGCAGCTCTCATGTGCCCTCATGTCGCTCCTAACGTATTAGTGGTCTCTGAGTCAAAGAGGGCAGCTACCAACACAGCTTTGAATATCTCCACTGGTGGAGTTTGTGGATCCCTGTCGAGTGTACCCAGACTTCTGTGTTTATTCTGCTGGTATATTTCAGCCTTGGCTTGATAAAACAAGGTCGTATAACAAGAGAAAAGCGAGAATTTTAAATGGCAATATACTGAGGGTAATATAGTTTAGGTGATGTCATCTGAATTATGATGGTCTCATTGCAGCAGATGTGTACAAGCGTATTTTTTGTTATACTACAGTACTTAAAATTCTTGGGGAGTCAGAGATTATCGTTGTGGTGTTTCTCATAAATTTTAATAGAGCACTTTCGCTGGTAGAGTTCGTTTCAAGGTGCCACTCAGCTCTCCCACAATCAGTCTGAGGTGTGGGTGTATAAGCAGCACTGTCTTGACCCTCCTGATTAGACATCTGTCTCTGCCTCATTGCTGCAGCCCACAGAATGAGACAGAGGAGGACTCTTTGTCCTCGTAAGACACCACGAAAAGGTAAGTCTTGAGGTGCTATTATTAGAGGACTGTCAAACGGCAGGTCCACAGCTCTGATTGATCACTCCGGAATTTTTTAATCATCACTTTCGGGGCTGTATCATTGTAAAAGCTCAACGTGGGAAAGTCTTACAGGGCTCTATAGATTGTGGTATGTGCTTTGAATGAGCTTTGGGGTCCATTGTGTACATTAGAGCTGTGATTTGTTGGCTCTCCAGCTCCCTATTCATGTTGTCCCTCAACCCTCAATCTCCATGCAGAATATTCCTTCCACAGTGATCCCAGTGGTGATGGTTTACATGACTGCTCTGTTGACAGAAGACGCTGGATGTCCAGGGATCTTTATTGCTGCAAAGCAAATCAGTGTGAGAGCATTCTTCCTTGCAGCCCCTGACTTTCAACTTTACACCCACAGTATGTTTGTGTTTCAGGATCTCTGAGAACAAGATCCTGCTTCAGGAAAGTCGTAGTTCTCCTCTGGGAACCTGCTTCACTTATTAACCCTGTTGATCCTCCAAAGATTTGGAGATTGTCATCTCCGCAATTATTTCCTTTTCCTTCCTCTACTGTTCTTCCCTTTACTTCCCGTCATGCTCGTAGTCTGTCCAGAAACCATGTCCCTGGTTGCTTAACATGACAATTTTTATTTTTCAAGCTTTGCTGCCTCAACCTCCAAATTGTTCTGTTCTATCTGAATCAATAAATGTTAAACTTTTTAACTGGTTTGTGTCATTTTCCTCAGAGTGTATTTTGAGTCGAATCCAAAGTGTTTCATTAGAGACAAATGAAGCCTAGATCTGCTTGTTCAATGTAGGAGTAATGATATCCTCCATAATCAAACTAAAACCAGAGAAACAGAGGTGCATTGTGTCATATGGGTTTGACTGACTCTCAGTTAATATTGATCAACTCATAATTTCTCTGAAGTATATTGATCAGTTTGTTGCAACATGAATTTCAATTATGCGGCAAGTGGGAATTGATATGAGACGAATACTTTAATGTCACATGCCAGATTTTAGAATTAATTACAGAGTGTGTACAGATTAAGTTTATGTTCAAGTCTGTAGATATCAAGCCTACAGAAAAAGGTAAATACAGCTAATTAAATACATTTATTTTTGTATGCAAGTAAATGAAAAGCGTCTCATTCAATAGTTTAATCAATATTTTTAATATATGAAAGCATACAATCCTGGTACCAGGCCTATTGTTCTTGTTTCAACGAGTAGCAGAAGTTGTATATTGGTTTTTCGGTATACAATAATTGTCTCCAGAGGAGTCCAAAGTCCATTCATTGAGCCCTTTAATTGTTATACAAATTTAATTACCTTTAAAATACTGAATGTTTTTAAAGGTTGAAAAGGTTCTTTGGCATGGGAATGTGGAATTTTAAAGCTCAGTTGTTAAATAATATGAATGGCATTTGGATTCTATCCACCGAATACAGAATTTAACGTCACAATAGATAAACACATTTTTTCATTGGTTCTTATTTTCTCATTGGTTCTTATTTTCTCACATCAGACCAAAAGTAACTTGAATATTCACAGTGAAAGAATTGATGAAATAATGTTTAATTTTTCTGTATTCATCATGGACCTTTTTAACACTTCTCTAACTGGACACAATCTCTGTAAGTAAACTTGTTTTGATTTGTTATTAATTCAATATTTGTTGAGGGAACAAGCTTTTAATCGCCTGCGATAGAAAACCAACGTTTGCTGTTGGAGGTGAAACTCAGTCCAAAGCTGTGTGTGTGTGTGTGTGTGTGTGTGTGTGTGTGTGTGTGTGTGTGTGTGTTTGTTACTGCAAGGTTTACTCACGTGCGTGTGTGTGTTTGCCTGTGTCTGTGCGTGCGTGTGTTGTGTGAGTGTGTGGGTGGGTGCGTGCGTGTGTGAGTGTTGTGCCACCCCATCCATTCACAATCGTTGGTTACGTTCGGTTACGTGTCACGTGATCACCGCTCTGACGAATCACGTCGCTCCGATGCGGTGACGCGTGATATTCAAAGTTGCAGCAACGTTCTCTCTCCTCTGCGGCGAAGCGGCTTCCACCTCAAGCTCTTCTGTTTTGAAACTTCATCAAAGTGAAGCGTCTCCATGTTTCCTCACGACTGAGGCGGGCTCTCGGTGTCAGAATGGAGGGCAACGTCATTGGACCGGGTCCGTACCGGGCCACGAAGCTGGTGAGTCCGCTGGTAGCGTTAGTAAGACCCGGTTAAAGACCCGACTAGGTGGTTACCACCGTAAAGGGACTCGTTACGGAGTTTAGCTTAGTTCAAAGTGTAACGTCACAGTTGAATGTGTTCATAACTTTCTTACACGGGGAGTTTAAGTGTTTGAAGTCTTGTATACTACACCGAGGCTGGACTTCGTGAAGGTTTACTGCCTCTTCTACAGCCTCTTTGTATAAAACACATGGTCCTTACAATGTGTGCACTTAACCTGCCATGGTTTGGTGACAACGACGCAGTATTAGCGTTGTTATTTAAAAGTACTTCCATTACTAACCGGTGCCTACATCCCACTTCATGTGCATAACAACAACAACTGTATTTTTTATTCTACATCACAAGTGTATTTACTGAACAGAAAATGATTTTTCCAAAACAACAGAAACACAGAGCAAACCGAATTTAAATTAATTAATTAAAATTAATTATGAATAGATAACTAAAACCACCCAAAAAGGAAAAACAGAGGGAGGAAGGGGTTTGTGTTGAACAGGAAGATGGTGGATTATTTTGTTATTGTGGGTTGACATGTTGAGGATGACTGATAGGACAGGAGACTGGGTGTTCTGGATCCTGCAATTTTGGCTTGAGCTCGTCAAGGTTTGCATGTTTTTAATTTTATGTAAAAGCATCATGCGCAACTCAGTTTTCTTTAGCTGCTGTCAGACATGCACTGAACTCTCATGACACTCTGTGGCCAGCCCCCTAGTACAAACTCTGGAGACTGTCCGAATGAGCCCATGTGAGAATACAGCAGAAGGTCCTCCAGAGGATTCACCGCGAGCGAGTGGGCGTGCTGATGACCTCTCTGACACACCAGGGACACAAAAGACACAAAAACATTAAAAGAAATTACACATTTCGAGACTAGCTTTTGGTGATAAGGGTCGACACAAGTGTTGTTGCACTGTAAACAAAATCATGTGATCTCCACAGCAGAATTTGTACATTACCTCCTGCCCCTGCATGTTGAGCCACCCCTCACCTGAACACTCCTGAGATTCCTCTGTTGTTGGAGAGTGGAGAATCTCCTGCTGTGTTGTTCATGTGTGAAAGGCCGATTCCAGAGAAATCCTGGACCTACTTGTGCGGACAGTTCATGTCTGAAAACGGCTCGTGAGTGACTGTGGCTTGGGGTCTTACTGTGTTTATTATTGCAGAATAATATACTGAATTTATGGACATGTCGTAACCTACATTGGGCTGTTATTGCATTTATTCAATAAGCCTTTTTTTCTTTTACAGGAAGCTGTTAACAGCATGGATGCAATGTTCTACTTAAGTTCCCTATTACAATGTGGCAGCGAGCCAGAGTGAACAATACCAGGACCCCTTGCTTCCACTGTTAATAACTTTGATATATTGTAGGGAAAGCCGAGGCGTAGATAATACAATGATTGATGGCATAATTCCCTTTAGCTGCTTCAGGTTTATAAATCACAAATAGGAAGACATTTGCTGAATCAGCAAACTTGAGATATAAAGTTTGGTTCTGGTGCTCTTGAGAAGCAAGAATAGCCATAGACTTTTTTTTTATGCTCAACACAGTAGATTGAGACAACTGGAAACATGCCAAAATATAAAGACATCAAAACATGATGATAGCAGATTAATAATTGATTTAATCAATAATTTACTTAATTAGGCCAGTTGTTGGTTGGGGGGATTATATTGAGCTGCATGTTTATGTGTGGGAAGGTATGTGTGATAAAATGATAAAAGCTTAATGCATAATTTATGGAATCAAAAATCATTAAAGCTGCCACTTTGTTGGCTGTGTTTTGTTTCTTTTTTCAAATAATAAGCCACTCCAATCCCTCCCCCGATGGCGTGAACTCTTGGCTCTTACTCGTCTCTGCTTTTGAATCTCATCACACACTGAGCTCTTTTCAAGATTCCGAGCTGCCTGTCAGCAGCATTTGCTTTATACAGTTTAATGCTCTGCGGAGTTGTAATGACCCTGTGTTTCCTCATTGTCTCTCTGTCTCTCTCGCCCTGCTTTGATTTGTTTTGTTCATTGTCATCCTATTCATTTGAACACTTAGTGAGATCTAATGATCCACAACCCCTGTACCACCTAAAGCACTACTGGGAGATAATGCTGTATTTGTTGTGATGCTGACTACTTTTCTGATGTCTAGAATAGATGAGGGTTATTTCAGGGCAGCATTGTTGTGAACGATACAGTTTTACATGCTAGAGTAGTCTTGGATGTACTTATAGTGGAAAAATGATGTGCATGAACAAAATGAGTTATGAATATTTACATGCCATATCTAATTGAACTAGATTGATTGCAAGCAATGTCAAATATGCTACTGGACAGAAGTGACTGTATCTAATTGTGTTTGACATACTACAGCATTTCCTACAGCTCACTCTTGTATCTCTCCTTGTTATGTAGTGGAATGAAACCATTAAGCTCTTCCGTGGGGGCATGCCGCTCAGAAGGCACTGGGCAAACTTCCGCTACTATGACTGCAGTTTCACAGGATCCGAGGCTGTTGATTACTTGCACGAGCTACTGAGGTGCAACTACAACTTTGGGCCTGAGGTGACTCGCTACCAGACGCTGCAGCTGCTCAGGAAGTTCTTCAAGGCCCATGTTATCGAAGATATCAAAGGACGTCACGGGACAGAGGACTTCGAGGACAACAGCCATCTGTACAGGTACACCAAAACACCACAAGACATTTAACCTGCGTCTTCAATCCCTTTTTTCCTCCTTCGGCTGAGCTCTTTGTTTTTTCTCTCCAGGTTCCCCATGCTGTCTCCTCTGAAATCTTTTCCAACAAGGCCTCTGTTGAGAGACAGCTGTGACCTGCCCAGACTCATCCGCTGGGATGACTATGAAGAATTGCCTCAGCGGGAAAATGTTGCACCCCTGAAGTCTGCTGTCATGGTGAGGAAGACAAAAATGTTTTAGCCCATCCTGTGTTTTCTTTGACTCATGCTGCAGGAATTCTAGGCAGCTTAGGCGCTGTGGTGATGGTAATGAGAGGATATTTGTCAATGTGCATTGTGAAACTACATATTTTCACATAATAATTTGGACTCCTTTTGACAAAAACACAATACAGGTTGTTTTTCACACTACAGTCAGACATTAACCAGAAGGAAAACTAAACAATTCTGCTCATTGGTGAAGTGAGCCAAAGTTCTTATAACTCGTTTAATAAGGCCTCTAATTGACAATCATATTTTTGTGAGTGATCACATTGTGTGCCATAAAAAATAACTCTGGCAAAACAAAATGAATTTAAAGTGCAATTATCTCATCTTTGGACAACCATCTTACAATGTAATTGCGTTTGGCTGCTTTCCAAGACGTTTGTTTGCTCTGCTTTCGGTCCAGATGGTAGATGGTAGATGGTAGATGGTAGCGAAACCTTGGCATAGTTTCTTTTTCTTTTAATTTCTATTAGGTGCTGTGCAAAAACACAATGTTTAAGTTGTGTAATGGCAGGGAAACCCTGTGCTGTGCTTGAAGTGTCTAAGTTTATGCAAATTTATTAGAATGCAAATAGCAAAATGAAATAATTTCAAGTATTTCAATTACTAATATGAAATATGACATTTAAATCAATCTTTCCTCAAATTTACATAGAAAAAGTAAAAGGTACATTTGATTTGATATGATGCCGTAGAGGAGCCCAACAAAACAACAAAACACTTACTAGAGTTTCTGGTTCAGTTCAGACCTCGACCTCAGTTGTTTCTTGGTTCGACAGCATTGAAAAATGAACATTCGAACATTTGGTCCACCACATTTACATATATGGAGGAAAAAAACTACTAACAGCACACCCAACAGTGTAATCGGTTCCTATTGAACAAGGAATTAACTACTTTTTGACTGAAATTTTCCACAGAGTAAACATCACCATATCTGACACAATGTAAAAAGAAAATACCCAATTTTTTCCAAAGTTATTTGAATACACCATGAGACTGTTATTGTAGATGTAGACTGAATCTATGAACTATGTTTCTGCTGCCTTTGTTTCATTTAAAATAAACGTTTTCTCTTCTCTTCTTTGTGATCAGACTTCAGATTTGTGGAATAAAAGACACAGTGTAGCGATTGGAGACGTTCACGAATGCAAGCTCATACGGAGGAAGGAGATTACTTCAAAACAAGTGGACCACATTTGGAAATCAATGACAGTTGCACAGTACGTAACTCGTACATTACTTTTTGGGAACATTTCCACTGTTCATGCTGACTTCTTAATAAAGCAATTTCATGCTGATGCTGCTGTTTTAGTTTACAGAGAGTGCTGGGCCTGCAGTCATTGGATGGCGTGTTAAACCCCACGCATGTGAACAGCAAACACATTGTTCACAACGTGTTCAGTGTTAATAAGACCGGTATAGTCATTCTGGAGAACAAAGCTGGTATGATACATCGATTCACTAAAGCAAGAAAAACTTTGTTTCTTTGATGCAACTTATAAAAATATTTAAACTCACCAATTTTTTTTTCTGTCTCTAGAGGATATGCCCTATTGGGTGGTATCCGCAATGAAATGCCTCGCCAACTGTGAGTATATATTTTATATATGCTAATTTTAAACATAAATGTATAAAAAGGAATAACTAACAAATTAAAAAATGACAAGAATCCATTCGAAAACCTCATATCTTCCATTCTCTTGGTCATTTTGGTACTTCTCAGTCTTATGAGATTTTGAACTCAGGATATTGGGATGTTATACTGCTAGTTGAACAATACAGGTTTTCTGGCCACACTAGGTGCATATGCAGCGCTTGCAGCTGGGAGCCTGCTTTGGATCTGCTAATACCAGCCAAATGTTTTACATAGGGTCGAATAAAAGTAGGCCAATGCACTCAGCCAAATTCCAGAACTCTGCCGTACAAAGTCATACATCTTCTAGTCTTGCAAATATTTCACAATCAAAGTATTGTTAAAACAAATTAATGTATTGAATCATCACAGGAAGTCTAACAAATATTTATACATCAATGACATATTCAACAGATTGAAATTGAAACTGAATCTCTTGAGGAGCAGCGCAGCTCACACAGGCAGTGTGGCTGCTCTGAATTGATAACACGGGCGAAAAAATAAAAGGCAAGATGTTCCATGACACACATACTCGTGCATCAAGTGTGGCTCGGCGGTTGGCTATAGTCCTAGTGTACGCATATTCCATAAAGTCTTATGTGCCATTGTGCTTTTTTATTTGCATGTATTTAACATTACGTTTGTCTTCTTTCTCAGGGCCTAATGGCAATGAAACCAAACAGCCAGTGTACCCAGGTTTCGAGAGAGATGTTCTGAGAACAGTAGCAGATTATTTTCAGAGACTCAGAGAACCCCTGCTGACTTTTCATCTATATGAAGTCTTTGTCAACATTCTTAGTAAGTACATCACAATTTGATTCAGCTCCTAATATTTTCTCTGTTCTACAGATAAACCCTGTGACCCGGTGTTCATTTTGGTCGAGGCTGTGTGTGTTTGCTCTCAGGAGAAAGACTCTTCTCTCTTCATATCTCTGCAGGTCTGCTGCAGGAGGAGGAGGAAGCCACTGAGGCGCTTCAAGTCAGCGGTCTCTTACTCCCGCCGCCCAACCGAAGACGCCTCCAGCTGTTACTGCGTCTCATGGCGCGGGTCTGCCAGAATCCCCACCTGCCTCCACTCAATGACACTATTACTACCCGCACACTGGTACCACTTCCCATCAATCATTCACTGCATGTACACTACACACAACGTCCAGCACACAAACAATAAAAAGTGGCAGTATATTGTAAAAGGACTCATTTAACGACAAGGAATTATTCTGAAGTAGCTCTGGAGCATAAGATCCGCCCATTCCAAACAGGCAGGTTTACAACGGGCACTGCTCTAGTTCAAAATAAATGATACAAACATAGAGTTTAAAGTCAACAATTGACAGTACCATCATCTTTGAAGAACTGAGGTACCTCAGTGCTGATGCTGATTAACTTACAGATATAGTATTTGGTATAACAGAATAAGTCATAAATACTTAACAGCTGCTATGGAACACAATGATTATTTTATCGCTGGTTGTTTTTCACATGAATAATTACATTATTCATGAAAATTAAGTATTGTGTATTCAGGTATAACTTTCACCATCACTGCAAAGTTTCCAGCTGTAACACTTGCACTACACACTCCACAGACTAGGCAATACTAGGCCACACTTCTCCAGGTGAAGTAAGATACCTTATAACCCACATTTCACTGCATAAACAAACTACATGCTACAAGGTAAGGTGCTGAAAAAAGGAAGACTTTGCCAGATATAGGAACATACCAGGAGAATATATTCTGCATTCAAGGTTTGAGCGAGAATTTTCTTACTTGACTGTAGGAACAGATATCTCTGGCTGGCAGCATTTATGCATTTTCCCTTCTAGATATTACCACTAGAACTATCAGTATGCAGCACTGTGCATAGACAATTTAAGCTTAACTGCTGTGGCTCAGGGGTTACAGCGGTTTGTCTACAAATCAGAAGGTTGTGGTTTGAACCCTGGCTCCTCCTGTCTGCAAGCCAAAGTTTCATTGGGCAAGATACTGAACCCTAATTGCCCCTGTGTGTGTGTGTGTGAGAGCAAAAGTGCATCATATAGTAGTGTGTGTATGTGTGTAAAGCACTTTGTGGTCCATAAGACTAGAGAAGCACTACATAAATACAGTCCATTTACCATTTAATGTATAGTGTATCTCAAAGTGTAATTGGTAAACTGACTATTTATATCATACTTTTCTGTTTTGACAACAGACAACATCATAATTTCACCAATAGATACAATTGGTGGGTTCAATATCACTTCAATAAGCTGACTGGAGGAGCCTGGGTTTAAACTAACAACCTTCTGATTAGTGGACAACCCACTCTTATCTCCTCAGCCAGAGTTTGGCAGCTGGTTTCTAATCCATCTCTTATCGTGGTCTCTTGTCCAGATGCTGCAGATGTTCTCTCACTGCGTTCTGGGCTCAGTAGATGAGATGGACTTGGACGAGCTGCTGGCCACTAAACTGGTAACCTTCATGATGGAGCACCACAACACCATCTTCCAAGTGCCCTCCAAGCTGCGAGGCCAGGTTGAGGAGCATATGTCCCATCTCAAAAGAGTTCAGGTTAGTGGATTTTCTCAAGTTACAATCTGTTAACAAATGAGTCGATTGATCCTGCTGCTCTTCTGCTGCATCTGTTCCCTGCAATCCATACGCACAGATCAATTATGGTGCATCACCACTGATGAATATGTGCCATATGTGATTGGTTCCATAATTTTTCAATGCACTAAGTCTAAAAGTGGTACAGTCCCTGGTGCATTTAGGTATTAATTAAAGTAGCATAAAATCCAAGTGTTCATGTGAATGGAGATCTCTTGACCCTGTACAGGCCTATTATTATTATTGTCTGTCCTGGGTGATCCGATCACAAGTCGACTGCTTTAAATGGCCACGTTCTTTTTCACTGTATGAACGCAAATGCATCCTGGGCCATATATAAAGGACGACCTACTTAGCTGACGTCTTCTGACACGCTAGAGTTTCATGTGAACTGAAAGTATCTTTACACTTCTCAGTGTTTCCCATACATCATAACAAACTGAGGTCTGGGACAAAGAGCTGTCAGTCCTCGGACCCAGCTCAATCTTCTTCTACGTCCTCAGATTAACTACAGCAGCGGTCAGCAACTGGGTCAAACCTCAGGTCAAAATCACTGCAAGGTCACTTCGATGATTTTCTTTCTTATTTCACTATATCGGACTGACTAAGACATGGGTGCAGTATGTTCCGATCTCCATCATGGCATGAACATTAAAAGAATCACTTCCTGTTTTGGCAATTTGTAAAAGTACGTAGTATGTTCTTTTTGTTGCTGCCATGCTTTATATCCACCTGAATTACAGAACTTTTATTTGGAAAATGTATGAACTTGGGTCTGAAGATTGTATCTATTGCTTAACAGACCCTCTTAAATAGCTGACTTGCAATTTATGAAAAAACAACACCAGTTAAGTAAATCATTCAAACTTATACACTACCGTTCAAAAGTTTGGGGTCACCCAGACAATTTCGTGTTTTCCATGAAAACTCACACTTTTATTTATCAAATGAGTTGCAAAATGAATAGAAAATATAGTCAAGACATTGACAAGGTTAGAAATAATGATTTTTATTTGAAATATAAATTTTGTTCTTCAAACTTTGCTTTCGTCAAAGAGTGCTCCATTTGCAGCAATTACAGCATTGCAGACCTTTGGCATTCTAGCTGTTAATTTGTTGAGGTAATCTGTAGAAATGTCACCCCACGCTTCCTGAAGCACCTCCCACAAGTTGGATTGGCTTGATGGGCACTTCTTGCGTACCATACGGTCAAGCTGCTCCCACAACAGCTCAATGGGGTTGAGATCTGGTGACTGCGCTGGCCACTCCATTACAGACAGCATACCAGCTGCCTGCTTCTTCCCTAAATAGTTCTTGCATAATTTGGAGGTGTGCTTTGGGTCATTGTCCTGTTGTAGGAGGAAATTGGCTCCAATCAAGCGCTGTCCACAGGGTATGGCATGGCGTTGCAAAATGGAGTGATAGCCTTCCTTATTTAAAATCCCTTTTACCTTGTACAAATCTCCCACTTTACCAGCACCAAAGCAGCCCCAGACCATCACATTACCTCACCCATGCTTGACAGATGGCGTCAGGCACTCTTCCAGCATCTTTTCACCTGTTCTGCGTCTCACAAATGTTCTTCTGTGTGATCCAAACACCTCAAACTTTGATTTGTCTGTCCATAACACTTTTTTCCAATCTTCCTCTGTCCAATGTCTGTGTTCTTTTGCCCATATCAATCTTTTCTTTTTATTGGCCAGTCTCAGATATGGCTTTTTCTTTGCCACTCTGCCTAGAAGGCCAGCATCCCGGAGTCGCCTCTTCACTGTAGACGTTGACACTGGCGTTTTGCGGGTACCATTTAAAGAAGCTGCCAGTTGAGGACCTGTGAGGCGTCTATTTCTCAAACTAGAGACTCTAATATACTTGTCTTCTTGCTGAGTTGTGCACCGGGGCCTCCCACTTCTCGTTCTACTCTGGTTAGAGCCCGTTTGTGCTGTTCTCTGAAGGGAGTAGTACACACCGTTGTAGGAAATTTTCAGTTTCTTCGCAATTTCTCGCATGGAATAGCCTTCATTTCTAAGAACAAGAATAGACTGGCGAGTTTCACATGAAAGTTCTCTTTTTCTGCCCATTTTGAGAGTATAATCAAACCCACAAATGTGATGCTCCAGATATTCAACTAGCTCGAAGGAAGGCCAGTTTTATAGCTTCTCTCACCAGCAAAACAGTTTTCAGCTGTGCTAACATAATTGCACAAGGGTTTTCAAGGGTTTTCTAATCATCCATTAGTCTTCTAAGGCGATTAGCAAACACAATGTACCATTAGAACACTGGAGTGATAGTTGCTGGAAATGGGCCTCTATACACCTATGTAGATATTTCATTAAAAACCAGACGTTTCCACCTAGAATAGTCATTTACCACATTAACAATGTATAGAGTGTATTTCTGATTAATTTAATGTTATCTTCATTGAAAAAAACAGTGCTTTTCTTTGAAAAACAAGGACATTTCTAAGTGACCCCAAACTTTTGAACGGTAGTGTATATCAACCACACAAGTGAACATCTGAACTAAAGCAAATTCAGTTTAATTTCATGAAAAACAAGCAAACAGCCCATTCTTAACAGGCAGGTTTAGAACGGGCAATGCACTAGTGAATTTGAATGCCAGGTTTGAACTGATGTACTTAGAGCTGTGCACTTGTGATCAGATCAAAAGTATGAGCGGGGTCAAAGGTTTTGTTGTATACCTGTATGTTTAGCTGGTTCATATTGATGTGCATTTAGTTTTGTTCAGAAAATAAGAAAATATGGAAAACCCACTGTTAAAAGAGTCTATGTTCTACATACAAAAGAAATGAATGCGACAGTATGCACAGGCTTACACTCCTACACTGTGAAGGGACTAAATGCTTTTATTATAATTGAATGCTATAGATGGGATTTTAAAACCAACCCCTCTGCACCCTGAACACATTATTCATATGTACTAGCCATATTAATTATCCTCATTTAAGTGTTCTGTCAAACCACCAAATCATTAGCCACCCACTGAGAATTGTATTACAATTTCTGAGAAACCAACAACATTTTATTGTTGACTCATGATGGGCTTACTGATTTCCAACATTAGGCAATGATATTCTGACTAAACACAATTCAGTATTACATAGTTCCCATTGTTTTCACATGTTTTCAATAATCACTTACTGACATGTATAGCATGTTATGAGACGATGCTGACTTTGCTTTACACAGTGCACATTAAGAATTTGATGGTTTGTCACCAATCCAATTAGCCACTGTTCTGTTTTCCCATATTCTCTGTCAAATGTTGAATGCATTTAACCTTATTCAAATCCATTCCATTTGTGTCTTCCATCAGATCAAATATGCAGGTTCAGATACAGACTTTAGTCTATCTCCAGCCTTTTGTAAACAGATCCGCAGGGTGGAGTCTGAGGAGCAGAAGGTGATCGGTACCCAGACCCCCCTGCAGCAGCTTCTGGAGGGTCTGATAGCAGACAAAGAACTCCCTGCCAAGGACAAAAGAAAAAGGCTGAAACAGGTACGTCCACACGATTAGGAAAGGATATGTGGTAAGTCTTTGGTCAGAGGAATACAGTAAATTAGACTGCTTCTGTGCAATAGGATGTAAGCATTTTTATATAGTCACTCAGTTTGAAGGTTTTTAGAGGCCTAATAGAGTTGAAAGTATGCAGTATAAAAATAACAAAATATAAACACATTTCTGTGTCCGACAACAACCAAGTAAAGATGAATTCCCTTCCCTTTTCAGTTCCAGAGGTCGTACCCGGAAGTCTACCGCAATCGATTTCCCACAGAGGAAAGCAAAGCTGCTGTCATACCGGTGAAAACCCCTCGACTCAAACCTCATCTCATGTTCCTCAAGAAACCTTTCGAGCCTTTTCAGAGGAGCTGGAGTTTCAGAGCATGATTTGCCACCACTGACATATCTACACTTCCGGCTGTTTATACATCTCAACCTGTGGCTGACATGGCGCTCTGGCCACAGGTTTGGTACTTCTGATTAACCACTACGATTTGTATTCAAAATAATGAATTTGACCTTGTAGCACTACTGAACTTAAGACATTAAAGGTTCAGTTCACTCAAATTTCAAAATAGTTTTGAGATTTCCCACAGATTTCTAGTCATGCACATTGTGTTGTTGCTGTGGAAACAGTTGCAACTATTTTCTAACTTTTAACAAATAGTGCATACAGTTAATGTGGAGGGGTGAACTGACCATTTAAGGGCATCTCTATGTTTTTACTTATTATTGCCAGAACACTTGAATAGAATACAAAATATCGGAAACATTCACTTACTGTAAAAGAACCACTGATGTTTCTTAAAATGCCTGTTTTGTAGTTTTTGTAAAATTGTGTATGGGTAAATGTTTCTACTTATATGATACTATATTTTACAAAAGCATAATATACTATTGAGTGGCTTTGAAACCTCAACACACTGCAGTCAAATGAAATGCATGCAAAATAGACAAAACACGAGAAAATTACATAAAAACATCTTCACCAATATGACAATGCCTGGCACAGTGGCCTTGTCATGAAAACGTACACAGTGAAAGAGGTGAGGTAATGCTGACTCTTGCCTTCCTGCCCAAGACAGTCAAACTCTTATGGATGTTTCAACTGGACACTGACAGGCGAATCTGTGACAGGAAAAATATAAAATATAGTGTGTATATATAGTAGCCTATATACACAACATGCATGCAGGGTATGTATCGTCCCGCTAATCTTTTTCATTTGCTTATATTTTGTCTATTTTCACATGTTTTCAAAGGTTGCATTGCATTGAGCTCACAGAGCCACTGTACTAAGATATCAAATTGGCTAACTTGAATGAAATGCATTTCAAAAGTGTTAATGACCTATTTGGTTTTAATATTGTAGGTTCAAAAACTATTAATAATCAAAGTCTGTCAATCTTTTAAAATATTTATATTGATAAACAGCTTAATATTGTAGCTTGTTAAACTGTACTGCAGGTGCAGTGATGTTCCTAAAAGACCTTCCACCCTAGAATTTCACGAGCTAGTCTCATTTCACGATCACTTTTCATATATGGAATGGTGATTTTGATGCTGCATCCTAAACTCTTGTTTGAATGAACATATCGAGGGTTTGTCCAGAAAGGGAGTGTCTGTGTCTGTGTCTGTGTCTGTGTCGTGTTACCTAAAAAAGAACCTATAGTTGCGTTTAAGTGAATAATTATGTTTGTAACTGAAACACAGATGATAACAAATGAGGGAAAGCCCAGAATATGTGGGTGAAAATTGCTGTAAAAATGTTCAACAATATCTATTGGTTTTATATCATACCTAGTCTCAGAGAGGGGAGGAAGACGCATGAGGTTTATGATGTGCTGTAAATTGTCACCGTAATTTTGTCCTAAACCCTTCCTGTAATTTACTTGATTACTGTATGTGCACTCTACTTTCATTTCATGGTTTTACTTGTTGGTTTTATTCTGTATATAAGAACTATTCTCTTAATTGGTACATATGTCAATGTCTCAGATGATCCTTTAAATGTGTTCGTCATCATTTTCTGTTACCTGCTGTTCTGTCATGTCAATCAGGTTGTTTCTCACTTAATTTGAAACCTAAATTGTTTTTATTTTTTATAATGATTAAGTGCTGATATCACTATTTGGAGTTTCATAAATGCGCTTGAACAAAAGTGTTAATGCTGGAAAAACTGTTACACTTGAATTGCTGCTGTGTGCTGGAAATAAATCAACAGGATAAAAGTGAATTTGTGTTGATGCTGATTTTCATATAAAAACTACTGTAATTTGGAAGCTGTTCTCCGTTTGTGGGTTATTGGTTTTGTTTGAATTTGTCAGATCGGCAAATGGCTGTTTTGACTTACATTTGAAAATATTGTGTTATTCATGTGACATTAATACATTTAATCAACCATTATCCAATTATGTTAACAATAGTTATTGTCCTTGAGGGATTTGAGTCTCAATGGTTCTATAAGTGCAGCCTAATTAAGCATTGCATACAATACAAAAGCAAACACAGCATAGCAGGGAATTCAATACTGCTTTTATGCAATGTTTAATTACCATTATTCTTTTATACACAACTGTTTAAGCAATGTGCTTTTCTAGAGGATGAGGGAGGTACAGTCTTTACTTTATAGGAGATTTACAGTTGTCTATTCCTTCCCATTACATCTCATTTCTTGCTGTGTGCACCTATAAAAAGCTTTCATCTGAAGGTAATCACGCTGCGTAATGGAGCAGCAGGGAGGTAAAGTGAGATGATTAGCTGCAACTGGGGGGGGGGGGGGGGGAAACGAGTTGCAATCAGCAGCTGACACCTGCATGATTTCATAAGGAAACGTCCCACGTGATAAACACTTTGGGCTTGTACCTAAGAAAACGTCCACTTCGCTATCACAGCACTACCTTATTTGCAACCATGCTGCCAACAGCATTTGTTTTGTTCAGTGTGAACATACCTCTAGGTTTGTTTTTATGTAGATATTATTATAATTGCATTTGAGTGGGCGACTGGGCAAGGTCCAGAAAATCCGAGCAAAAACTTTGTGCAAAACAATGTGTCGCATTCATTGTCGTAGTGACAAAGATGCACACTCAAAGAGGGAACATACTTGTTGCTTAGACCCATTTCCTCTCTGATGGATCGAATATGATCCAGTTTCATAATTCTAGTCTGGTGTGAGGAGCGAGAGACATCTGTGGGGAACCAGAGGTTAAGGAGCTTTGTCCAAGCAGGTTTGTTTAGAATGGGCACTGCACTGGTAATGTAGCTAAAACTTAATGACTGCAGATCTCAGTGAAAGAGGTGTCAGTAACACTCTAATGAACAGTGGTGTGGAGAGGTCTGCCCTTATCATGCCCCAGGTATTATTAGAGCATTGATATTCCAGCCTGTGTGAGTGCAGATAGTCCAGTAAGTGATTCATCCAGGGCGATTGGGCGTAGCTGGTCTCTGCGGTGGAGTGGAGGAGTGGGAATTATCTCTTAACTCAGGGACCTCTTCAGCCTTTGTAACCACGGGGGGGTTAAAACCTGACGCCAATACAAAGCAGCCAATCTGCTGACATGGATGCAGATTATATAAATAGCATCTCACACCGCCTTGAATACTGTTTATGGTCACATGACTCCACTGAGTTGTGATGATATGATCTCTCGGAAATTGACCGAAACCTACTTCAGAGGCAGCCCATGAATGCTGGGAAACTTTCATTTTCCGGGCTGCTCTGTTAGAAAAACATAAATTTCCTGTCTTACTAAGAGAGTCCTTTAGCATTTTTATCCAACTGTGTCCCTACCATGGCTACAATGTTGTTGCTAAAGTCAGTGGCCTCTAGCAGGGCTTCAGCTGATTCTTGAAAAGTCTAAAAAAAAGTCTTCAGCACTACTTGTATCATTCAAATGTGTCTTTTTAAGAGAAATGTTTTGTATGCATGGTAAAGCCTCTGTGTGCTGAAGTTCATTCTTAAGGATACAGATATTAGCACGCTGCAATAAAACTACAAACAAGACCAATTGATAACCTGCAAAAACACTAGTCAGACTTTACTCAGCTTGGTGGTGGGAAGACTGTGAATACCTACTGTCTCTGTCTGTAGTTTGACAGAAAAACATGGCATTTCGAGGGTTATTCTCTACCAGGCTACTCCTCCTTATCGTCAATGATGAGGAAGAGTAAGTAATTCTGAGACTTTTTTAAGACATAAGTCTTAAATTTCATTTATTATGATTGAAGGCCTTAAAATGTCTTAAATTGAACTTGTGTAAACCTGCAGGAAACCTGTCCAGTTCATGTTTAGTCCATGTCCGTGCAGTTTTGTCTGTGCTTTTTTCCCCACTGATGCAAATACGGCAGCTTCTCTTGATTGTGTGAGTAAATCAAACTGAATGTTTGCTTCCCACATTCTTTCTCTTCAGGTCTGAGGCTGTCGAGGTCGTGTATGCATCAACATGTTCTGGTATTATGTGTTAGTGAGTCAGCCCCTGCTCTCCACTTGGGAAAGCCCATGCTGTTTCCCTAATGCTTTTCTGGGAATAGACATGTAGCTGTGGTAATTGTCTGGAAGGGTTTTTGCCGAGCTGCGTGTATGGCACGGCCACAGCGACGGAAAGCAATGCAACACAAGGAGAAATAACACCCTGCTGTACTTGTACATGTTTTCCCACTATCAAGTGCAGAAGTATGTAAGAAAATATGATATTGGTTGCCAGTATTTCTTGCGCTGCCAACACAAATTTGCTGGATTAACTGCTGCTCCTGGATTATAGTTTGTTGGTGTTTCAAGTTAAAATCCCCTATTATCCAAAATTAAGAAGAAAATCATCCTCAGTACAAACCATGCATCAATTTACTAATTGCCATGTACAGTATATCTGTTATTCTGTCTTTCTGTCTGTCTTAATGGCCCCAGGAAGTGCAGTGCTGAGTTTGGTGTGATTTGGACATTTGGACAATATTAATAAAAGTTGATTCAACAGGTGACCAAGAACATAGGCTGTCAGTCCGATATGGTGAAATCAAAATCAAAAAAATATATCAAAACCATCAGGCAGTGATTTTGATCTCAATTTGACCTCAATTACCACTGAAGAAGACGAATTTGAGTAGAATTTCAGAGCATTTATATTGAAACTTCGCTATAGACTCTTTATTAACATCTCTGTAGACAACGTGCAGCATGCAAACAATAAAAAGTGAGTATATTGTAGGACTCACTAATGACAAGGAATAATTAAAAGGAGCATTAACACAGCCCATTCCAAACAAGCAGGTTTAGAACGGGCACTGCACTTGTTGGTCATAATTACAAAAGCTCCAACATTCACAGCATGACATTCACATCCCCTGCAGAGAGGCAGCACGGTACGCTACTGAACTTGCAGTACACATAGGTGAAGGAATGTAAGGTAACATTCAGCTCACACAATTATCTGTAAAGTTATGCACTCTTTTACACCAACAGTTGTCATAAAAACAACTTGTCTGGAGAGAAAGCCTTTCATTTAAGATGCAGCTTCAAAAAGCCAGGCAGAACTGTATACATTTCAGGGAATTAATGGCAGCTTACATGCACTTTAACGAATCATCTCAAAGGTTAAATGCAGCAACACAAACACTTCGTAATGGGCGACCTTTTCCAGCCTGCGCCGCCGCTCGGGTGAAGCCAAACTGGAGCTCGTGCCCCCTCTCCGTCAACGTCGACCGGATAACACCAGTTTAAGAGGCTGCAGTGTCTGTACGTGGGCAGAGTGAGCAACAGGCTTGTTTATGAGCGAGTGATGGGGCGAGTTATCTTATCGTCTAGATGCTGATTTCTGCTTAAGTCCAGTGTTTTTCTGCTGCTCTGCAGTGAAAGGGCTTTTTGTCTCTTCTCCTCTTATGATTGTAAGATTAGCAGCAATATGGTTATTTTGCAGATAAGAGAAATAAACAAGCATTATGTAATCCTTTAAGTAGCCTTAAAAGCATCCGTCCCTGTTCTTCCTCAGTGTATTTCTGCTATGGAAGTAAAATCAGTGTATTTGTAATGGAAGGAAAGTAATGACTTATTATTTAAATGCAGCTCGACTTCGAAATAAACCATTAAATGCAAGATCATGTTGATCCTAAGTTGTAGAGCTACCTACACTCTTAGACAGGTTGAAATGTTTGTTTTTTAAGTGTTTACAGTGGCAGAGTTGCTCTCTATTTGGGGGGGGGGGGGGGGGGGGGGGGGGTTGTTTCACTGACGTCTATCTGATTCGTGCGCATAATGACTTTTGATGGCAAGTAGCCAGCTAGACTCTGCTCCAATTGAGGTGTGCGGCTCAGAGGGGGTGAAAACATAAGCAGATATCAAAAAATAACTGGAGGCAGTCACAGAAAGTGGGAGTTAATCCACCGTCACGCGCTGTGTGACTCAGGCTGAGCTCAGCACGAGAGAAGGCTTCCGTTTAACACCTCCATGATCACTCAGTTATCTGCAAACATTGGATAGAAAACACATATTTAAATAAGTGAATCCAAATCCCGGCTCACTCATACATTTGTCCATGGAAGTAAGTTTTTTTTATTTGTGTATTTAACAGTCTAACAGGCTATTTAAAACCACAATGGTTAACATTGTGTTGGATCAACAAAATGTACTTGCATATCAGTGATTTGTCAACACCCTCAGGTGTGATCCCACAGGCCATGAAAACTGCCGTCATCTACCCCCTGTTAAAGAGATAGTTCACCCAAAAATGAAAATTCACTAATTAGATTCACCACCATGCCGATGGAGGGGTGGGTGAGGGGTTTGAGTCCACAAAACACTTTTGGAGTTTCAGGGGTAAACAGTGTTTCTGCCGAATCCAATACAATTGAAGTAACTGGGGGACCACATCCTCAAACGTAAAACAAATACAGAAAAAATAAATAAAAATGCCTCCATACTGCTCCTGTGGTTTCATCCAAGTGTCTGTAAGCCCCGACGTTCGTATTCGACTCGAAACGAGGTCATTTCCACCATGTTTTAAGCCTAAAAGTCCACCAGAAGTGGACGTTAGCATTTTCAACAGTCTAAGAATGCACCTCATCTGAAGATATCAAAACACGATGTTAATGATGTCATTTCGAGTCAGTAGGGGGGAGTAGATAATGAGTACATTTTCATTTTCGGATGAACTATCGCTCTAAGCAGAATTACATTAATATTGGCTGCAATGGCACATATAATCATTGTATTAATCCACAGTCATGTACCAGTAGCTCTGTGAGGCTGCATCTAAAATAGTACTCCACCCATTTCGATTTACTGCCAGTGTCGCAATCGAAGACTCTTCCTTGTCCAAACCTAAATACCACATTACCCACAATGCAGCTCAAATGAAGTTAGGTCCGAGTGATCGAGACGTTTTGTCGAGATATTCCTGTCCGGAACAAAGGGATGGAATTAAATGGTATAATAGGGAAATTGAATTTAGTTTTGTTTATTTTACGTGAGCTCATAACTAATAACACTCACAATAGCAACTACACAGACAACAGCACATTCACAACATCGGGAGCATTCATAACAACAAATACAGCTGATTCTCCACTTACAGGTTCTGCGTACTTAGCTGAGCTGAACTTTGAATAAACTGGTGAACAGCTTTTTGTGCAGCAGCGGGGGTGCAGCTTTAGGGTTCCATGGCCTTAGGTCTTTACTTGCCACAGCTCAATTACTGCAGGTGTTACATTTTCAGAAAGAAAGTTGCAGCCAGCATCACACCAGGTCAAGCAAACAGCCCAGTCGACACAGGTACCGAACTAGTCCTCTCATTCTCCTTTGTCAGTTGTTTTCTCTGGACCTGATTTTCATGACAATAACCACAATGTCCCTTGTGTGATTTCATCTTGGTTGTGCACCTTAGATACAACTCCTCCAATAGTATCTAAATGTTTTGTCTATTTTATTCGTGGCAATTCTTCTGCCCTGAAAGAGGCCCCTTCTTGCTCGACATTTACAGTACAATGCATCATGGGAAGACAGAGTGTTTCCCCAGACCTCTTAGGGACCACTGAGTTGATATGATGCCAGGAAGAGTGCTCCACTGGTGTGTGGGAACCTACACTGCTATTTTCTTTCTTTTGGCCACAGCTCTCTGTGACATCGAGGGAGGTGAGAGCTCTGAAGAAAAGCTCCTTCTGTAGAAGTGAAGTCCTCAGTGAGACATTTGAGAGATTTCCTTTTATAAGACCGTAGAATGTATATAAAGATAGACGACATGGCAGCTCCTTTAAAGGTCGTGCATCTGCAGTGTAGAACCCCACCTCCTCCATGTTAGTGGGTTGGACTTGGACAAAACGATGTTTTGTCAAATTTTCTCATTGATTCTGTCATTTTAGGTCATTCTTATCACACTGATGTTTGTCCAAGTGTTCATTTCCCACTCAGTTTGGTTTCAATTACTTGTTTGATGCTGTAAAAACCTGGTGAAACATCATGATTGACAGCTGAGACTGGTTGATGATTGGTAGAGCGTGTGTTTCAGTGGAACCACGGCTCAATTCTCAGATCACTACTGCAGACCCATCCATCTTTATACTCTGTCTATGGAAAAAACTATAGAAGTAATAGACTATTGACGATAGATGGAAAAGACTACTAGCTATAGGGTTTCCCCAAATATATAATTCTAAAACATATGATGACATTAGCAGCAATCTCTAACAGCTACCCTTTCATGAAAGTGACGTTATATGAAGAATTTGGCAATAATGTTGCAGTAGGATTCAGCGACATTATTAGAAGGTACACGCTGAGTGGTCAGCCTCCACGATACAATATAAATGTCATCAAAACCATCACCTTCTGTCCTGTGGTGGCGGCTCCAGAAAAAAAGAAAATGCAAAGCAGGTGCTATTTATGAAATACAAATATTTCTTGAGTCAAATGCCACAGAGTTTATTAGAATCATATAGTATTTGCACTGCATATAGACAATCAAAGCCTGGATTTATTTCAAAATACCATCCACGTATGGAGAACTTCAGAGAGCCTCGAGTTGTTTCTCACTTGTTGCATTTCAAGCACAAATAGACAAAAATAATCTTTTTTTTTTTATAATTCTGGTAAATCACTTGATTTCACTTCTGAAATAAAACAGAAAATATTACAGAAAAGTAAGCACACGACAGGACAACCTCGATATCACGCATAAAGCACGGAAAATCTGTACAGACACTGTCATCTAAGTGAATAAATAAATAGAAACTGTCAAATGAAATGTAGATCCCACAAGAAAAAACCTACAGGAAACAGTGCCTTTATTGTATGTCCACACCAAGTGTGTGTGTTTGTGTTTGCTTGCACATACTCAATGACTTGAATGTCGTTAAGAGAAATGCCATGTTCAGCCATAAAAACTGATCAAAATCTACAGAAAGGTTTCTTTGCAGGATTAAAGGTTACTAAAATACAGCCTGCAAATTAAAATCACATCATATTAAGCAGAACAGAAAAGATAAAGGGAATAGGATGGTAACAAATTAGCCTGTAATTAAATATTTGCTTTTGTATGCATATGACTATTGATATATATTATCTATTGGTATTCACTAAATAATTAAACTGTCATTTATGGGCTGTGATATCAACTTTAAAAAAAACAATGCATTCTCTGCTGGAAAAGTTATTTTTTGTTCATGTGCTCTTTAAATGATGTTGTGTTTTGTTCCCCCGTCCGTATCATTTGCAAGAGAAATTCTATTTAGAAATGCATTTCCGACATAATCCCACCAACAAAAAGCTGTGTCCTTCACTTTCAACCTCCTAGATTAGGTTTCCATGCACACCCCCTTTTTTTGGAACATGAAATTCCTCATCTGTACGGTCGGCAGTACGGCGAGCAAAGTCATCAACTGCACCCCCTTGTGCCCTGTGGGAATAATCCTTATACAGATCCTCACTGACCAGGAGGATGAGAGTCTGCTGATTACACTGATGAGTTCCACCTCTAAGGATGGAGTCAGTGGTACCCACTCACATCAGCTGCTGCTGCAAGGAGCTGCCGCAGACTCGCCCCCCCTTCAACGGCGCATTGGTTGCGTAACCTCAAGCTGAGAATCCATGCTTAGATTACTTTGTGATGTTTTATCAGGTTCAAGATATGACACATTCCTTAAAGTCCACAATGTTAGAGATACACATAAAAATACTGTAGGTCCAAGTTAAAGGTCTCTTGTTGTTTCGTTTGAATGGTTTGTTTGAGTACACTGAGGTAAAGCTTCTGTGCGGAGGCTTGGCACATCACATCGATGGTTAGAAACATGGCTACCAGACACGGAGCAAGCATGGAGCTTCATATGTCCAACAGCCTGGCTCAGTCATACAGCACAGCACAATGTGAAAACTCTTAAAATAGCATAAAAAACAAATATAGACACAGGCAAATGTAAATATCAGCTTCAGTGTCCATTACATTTGCTGATTAAATTACAGACTTTATTCATACTGGGTGTAATTAATGGCAATGGTATTTTATCTTAATCTACGGTGACAACCTTTCTCTGGCAGTGTTGGGCAATTTAATGAAAATGTATCCAATGAGGCCTACGAGTAACACATCCCTTTTATTACCCACACATTGTGTCTGTATTTAAAATATCTACAATTAAAAACAAAATGTTGTACGTTGATGAGGTTACAGCCTACATACAGTTTAACAATTAACAATTAATATGAACATATTTGTTGTGTGTATGAATAATTTGAGTAGGAGAACTTGCTGCATTCACCACTTTTCTCTTATTTAAAATGTTCTTCCAGGTACAAACACTATTGTTAAGTGGTCCAGGCCTGTTGTAGGAGTCACGTGAAATGACTCTGCTATTATTGAAATCAAGTTCTTTAGTAATTTCATTACTTTAAAGCAATTGTGAATAAATACATAAATAACACCTCATAATATGTTGATATTCATTTTTTTAACTCTGCAATTTGCATAACAATATAATTGTACATTATTCATGTCTGTGCTACATGTTGTTGCACACTGGGCAGGGGAGCAGACAAATCCTTTATCTTGTTAGGCCCACACAGTGTAGTTGGCATATGACTTTCATGGAGATGGCTGGCTTAGCTTGTGAGCTATTTTCAGATAATTTACCTAAATTTCACAATTTTCTCCAGGTGATAAATTGAATGCTTGAACTCCCTGGTTCATGAAACCAAGTGAACCGGCAGAAAAAAACAAGAGCCCCCATAAGTGTCATATGTGCACTTATACCATGGAAGAGAGCAAAATTGTTGTGGAGGCCAGGTGGATGTGCCTCGACACAGCTGGTGAGCTGCTCTATCTGCCAGAGGAAGGTATGTCAAATCATTTTAGCATGCTGCATATTGCAATGAACAAAGGCGTAATGATCAAGAATCAGCAGAAAATATGCCAGTGCAGCATCACCTCTGATGGCATATTGTCTGGAGTGTTTGTCTGATGGACACACATTCACATTTCACAAATATAAAGACTGACTCATTTCAAAAATGAAATTGCCAGAAAAAAAGAGAACAAAGCTTAACATCTGTGGTTATTTTTACAATTGTGTTCCAAACAGAGGACAGGGGCATGTTTTAGAGACCACAGGAACCTGCTGGAGATATTTTGCAGAGAAGACTTCTGTAGCTTCTGTTTGTCAAAGAAAACCTCTGAGGAATGAACGATGATTGTTACAGCAACCCAGCCTGTCTACTACTTATATTTTAATCTTCTCTGTAAAATGCCCTTTTCCCTGTTTTTCCAGAACAAACAGGCTAAAAAAATCCTTCATGATTTTACAAGGTAGTCACGTTATTATTGTCTTTATTTATCCAAGAATTTATGGCAATGTAGTTCTATTTAACCTCGTCAACAGCTTAGACAGCTTTGTTCATTTTGACAACCATCTGAAGTATGAGATACATCCAAGCCAAAGTTGAAGTCTTTGAGAAACTGGGTCACTGTGGAACTGACTGTAGTGCCCATGAAAATCTACCTGATGCTACTGAGGCATGATGTAATGTACAAAGTTTAAAGGGGACATAGCATGCAAATTCCACTTTGTTAGTGCTTCTACACGTGATGCAATTAAATGGCGGCGGAAATGAAACCTCCTCTTAACTAGAATAAAATTTAGGATTTCTATGGGTGTGTTGGAAATGTTTTATATAATGTAAGTACACAAGTCAACAAATGCATAACATAGCTAATTTTTATACATTTTAATGTTTCATGTTTTATCATTTAGCTTTAAGCTAACCAAGCTGACAGCTCAGATCTGTTTTTCCACAGAGTGGAAACAGATATGAACCCATCATCTGACTCCTACTGGGATTATCAAACGGTGTAATTACTTATCCTTTACTGATTCCTGAAGAGTAATCATAGTTCTGTAAAACCACTGTTCCTTAGACAGAAAAACCTTCAAAATGGGGCCTTTTTGATGTATTGGCTTGTAAATGTACTTTGAAGAGTCATGTATATATTGTCTGCAATCATTAGGATTTTCTCTTCAGGTTGTCTCTTCATTTTCCTGAGTTGCAGACGCCACAGGCTTTAATGCAAGGAAGAGCTGCAGGAAACAGAGACTGGTCAAAGAGTGAGTATTCATGTTGTGTGGCTTTATCTCTTCAGGTATTATGAACAGCGCTTATGTGGAACAGTACAGGTGTACCACTATCTAAGCAACTACACCTACCTACATTGAAAAAACATCCATACAGCCTCATGTCACTTTTACTTTATGCTGAATCCCAGTGTGACCATTGCCTATAATTCGTTTTTTCATATCACCTTCCACACCTTGTCAGTCAAACGTTGGTGCAGTTAGTCGAGGGCGGCGTCTCCGCTTTGCTGCGGATCTCCTTAATGTCGTTGAGCGGGGAGTCACTGGTTCCGATCTGGCATTTGAACACCTGCTTGTAAGCCTTCCTGAAGTTCTCCGACAGGAAGGCGTAGATGACCGGGTTGACAGATGAGTTGCTGTACGCCAGGCTGTGGGCGGCCACCCGTAACACAAAGGAGCCCTGGTTCAGCGGGAAGGTCCCGAACACCGCCCAGAGGTGAACGACGTGATGAGGGAGCCAAGAGAGGCAGAACACCACCACCACCACCAGCACTGTCTGAGCCGTCTGGGGATGAATGAGAAAGAAAGAACAAAGGAAAGAAAAGAGGGAGGTTTAGTCTGTGCCATTTTGTCAAAATCAAATAATAATGTCCATCTCGTGCGATATATAGCAATCCTAATAATGTCCTAATCCTAAAAATGTTCCTTTTTACAGCTGAATTACCTTATTTTTTTTACTGTCACTTAATAATTCTATTAATACAGACACTGAAAGGGCAAAGAGAGAAGTTAAGGTTTAAGCTCACTTGGGAGTTGTTAATGTGATATTCGTAGTGCATCATCAACACTATGTTACGCTGGTATTTTCCAAGAGTCGATTTGTTTTGTGATAAACTCAGGACAAATCATGTTATCATATTAGTATAGGCTTATTAACACATGCTACGGACACAGAGCAACATTAACATTCATATGGAGTCCATCTAATGCAAATACACTCTTCTTTTAGCTCAGTTTTGGACTCCACACTGCTCCATAAGTTTGTCTATCTGCTGTTTGAGTGTTTGTGTTTGTATCCAACTGAAAACAGCTATGTGTTGCTTTTGGAAACATAACTATAAACTCCAGACTTCTATAGAGTAGATATTAACTAGTGCAGCTTTAAAACGATGACATGAATATTAGTGGTACTGCACTTCCTGCTTGAACCCACAGAATCTGGAAAGTAGACCAATTTGCATGCAATTCCATACTCGTTCAGGGCCTCATAAAATCTGTGATTGAATCCCGTTAAACTGACCGGCACCACTGAAATCATATTATCATATTATCGCCATGTTGCTCAGCAGATCCAGCTGAAGTCCTGTAAATGTTAAGATGACCCTCATATCAGAGCAAGCGTTCATGCTTTGTATTGAAGCTTGTTGTTGGGCCTTGAAGATGTATGTGTTTAACAATGGTGGCAATGTAAACCGAGGACATCATGCTGTCTGAACAAGAACCATGGCAAGACTCTGAGGTTTCAGTGCACGTGTCAGTACTAATATCATTCAGTTCTGAGGCTATAAACATAAACAAGGTCACATGTTAGCACACCTAAGCACACGCATGCTAATGGCTTTACGAATGATTAATCTAATTAGCCACTGATGCCACTTTATCTACAGGTATATCCAAGGACAAAATGTCTTGTGAGTTACACCCAACTATGTAGTTGTAATTACCTTCAGCTCACTATATACTTTAACAGAATCATACTTATTCACACATTCCCTCTCTAAAGTTTCCAAAAATAAGTTAATGTTCAGATATATTTTAGGAAAATTTGAGAACTCAATGTGACAATTATGGCAAACCAATTTTATGCAGTGTCTAAAAGGAAAGTGGTGGATATTACTCTATTCCTTTGGCCAAGACTACATCAGTTAAGCCAAAGGCTACAGCTCCAAAGTGTGATCATTAAAAAGAAAAAAAAACTAATTATATGCTGCCTGATCTGATGGGCCGCTCCACTGCCTTTCTTGATAGTAAGTCCATTTGTTCCAGAAGTAATTAGCTCCCATCATTTAACATAAATATAGAGAAGCCTGACATTAACTTGGTTTGCTGCTGTTTTCTGTACTTTTGCTTCAGGAAGGATGTAAATAATGTCAATGTTTAGCCATTTGAGAGTGTAACAGTCATCGAGTGCAAAGAGACAACTAGAAGAAAGACAGAAACACAGTATGAGACATTGTTAATGCATTTATATGCAAAAACTGGAATGGCACTTGCATACCTCCACCAAGCTAAACACCAAACAGTCCATGTATAAAACCACATTTAAATTCATTAGATCCAGATTTTTGTTTGGATCTGCACCAAATTATGCACACTCATAAATATCAGTCCCCTATATGTGTCTGATATTTTTCAGGAAGACTCATTATTTATTATTTGATATATACAGTATATAAAGAAAATGTTGAAAAATAAAGCGAAAAAATTCCTGGATCCGCCCCCTGATCTGGATCTGCACCAAAAAATAATGAGATGTTCTCTGACCCATACTGCATCCATCTACTAAGTTTCTTGGTAATCCTTCCACTATAGTTTTGGTAATCCTGCTAACAAGCAAACAACCAAAGCAGATGAAAACACAAACTCCTTGGCGGAGGTAATTACTAGCTGACATACTGACATTTGACTCATGCAGGCTTTGTCCTGAAAGGTACAAAAACATGTCAGAGAAGTATCGGGTCAAAAGTTTCAGACTAGATACAAACAGCTTTAGTTGGTGAACGTAGGAACATTTGATGAGGTTTAAATCCTGCTCTTTTATTCTCCCATGATTAAAGCTGCACTTATCATACTTTCATCTTAACAGCTGATCAAATGACAATGTAATTAATACCAAGCTCTGCTCTTAGCCTCATCTCTATAAACCTGTTTAGCAAACTATATGGTTACTGTATGGTTAACCCTCAACCGACTCAACAAATGAATGCTAGTGTTGCTCGTTGTCTGCTGGATGTGTAGCTGGGGAGCTGTTTGCTAAGAAGTTTGCATGTGTTAGTGAAGTGTGTACAATTTATTGCACTATGCCAAAGGCCAAAGACAAAAAAGCAAGAAAAAAAAAAGAATTACTCAGATTTAAATAGCATGAGCACCAAAGAAAGTCAATATTGCAAAAGGACAAACAGGTTACTAGAGTTGAATTTGATTTTTTTGTAATTAGATTTCTTTTCAGAAACACAGATAGTTAACTTTTGGACTCAGATCAAAATATATGAACTAACTGTAGAGTCGAAGCCTGTTCACTGATGAGAAGAGCTTTAATAATAACATGTCGGTGCAAATCTTTATACAGTCTGATCAAACGCTGTATTGTGGAGTGCAGTATTGATCTTTTATACAATGAATGTGTAATGAAACAACACATCATCGATCAAATCAGATATAAACATCACCAAGTGGACCGTGTCCAATTTGAAATGAAATGTCAATATTGGCCTGAAATATCAGCCCAACCCTATGCACAAGAATGCACACGCACGCACGCACGCACGCACGCACGCACGCACGCACGCACGCACGCACGCACGCACACACACACACACACACACACACACACACACACACACAGGAACTAGGGACAGGTTTCCCACAGTTTTTCACGTAGCTGTATGTTAAGAGCCTTGCTTTGTTTGGCCAGCCTCCATAAAACATTCATATTTTCACCTCAACCCCCTGAGAGCCATCAGTTAGGCTTATGGAAACAGCAGCAACACCACAGGAAGAAATAACTGATGAAACAATAATAAAAAGGCAAATAAAATCTGTGCCTTTCAACCCCGTCTCTGCAGCCACATTGTCTCACTTGTCACAGACAGCTGGATGGTCTCTAAAAAGTTTTCATTAATTGACACTAGGCTATATCTTATTTTACATTTTTACAGTGTGGAAATTTGTTAATTTGAATATACTGTACTGAAGAAATGAAATTCAAAGTTGGACTTCTTTCCTTCGTAGAAAAAAATAACATTTGAATTCCTTTTAAACAATTATTATTATGCCTTTCCATCCACTGCTCTTGTGTAAATATTGTGAGTTTAGTGAATCATGATCAACAGTTGGTGGCAGTAATTCTCCAGTCGAGTGCAATGTCGATGTTTAAACGCAGCAATTTAACCTTGAAATGTGAAAGACCATGAAGAAATCGTGACTGAAACATGGCATTTATCTCATGTATCACTTCAAGAAGCACTCATGATTCATTTTGTATTATTATTTAATATTTACTTAGAAAAAAAACAACCGACCTGCTGGTCTGCAGTTAAACCATTGTATGGGTGTGTTTTGCATTTATGAAGCTAAAAGTCGAGGTAATGTTACGAACTAAATATACTGCAAAATAAATTAGATTTAAAGAATGAACTATTCATAACTTTTATAATGTTTTTTCAAATCTCTCAGGATACAATACAATAGTTACACTCAAATAATAATGCCACACTGTCAGCAGTTTCTGATGCTTTAGCTGTCTTAATTTCGATCTGAAGACGACTTGGCCAAATATTCAAATACTTTGTATAATTACCCACCGCTATTGCGTTTTTCCGAATACCTGACTCATATCATTAAGAGAACTCTCCTCAGGCTACAATGCTAATTACTGGCTTTTTAACCTCTGGTTCAGCACTGTGAATCCAATAAAAACATAATTGTTTGCCAAGTAAAATTAAATCCCTCGACTCTGGTATTCCCAAGAACATTAAGCAGGAGCCACAGTGAATGAGGCCAAAAAATGTTGGAGATTTTGTTTATCTCAACACAACATGAAACCAGAGGGGTTAAGAGTTTTATTAGAAACACATTTTTCACATATTTGCACAGAGACGAGAATACTTAAAGAAGATTTACGATTTTCTTTCTGGAAATTTGGCCTCATAAGAGTGTATCATTTGACTCTGGCTGTGTGATTCCCAGTCTGGGTGCAATCGGGTGATTTAAAAGAAAACATTTGTCGACATGTATTTGACAAGCGCAGTGGGAGTGACCTTGCTCTTCCCAGCTGTCACTCACATTATGTTTCACAGGCCTGATGTTGAGCTGCACCACGGCACTACAGCTGCACGTTACCATACAAACTATTGATGAAACACCTTTTGAACAAATCTCTCCACTTTGCACCAAGCACATTGTTTGGCCAACTGTAAACTGCTTATTTGTCTCATTCGCTTGCAAACATGACTGACCTCATAATCAACTGATGCTGAAAGGTATTAATATGATTATTGTCCTTTGAGATCTTGTAGTTAATGTTTAAAGTAATACATTTGGAAGAAATGCTTATTCCTTTTCTTACAGATAGATAAAGACGATTAAGTCAATACTACGATGGAGACAAGTACTAGTCCTGCACTTATGCTGCATATGATGTATATATCATCCCGACCAGAATAACTAGCAAACAATTTGGATGAAATATTCACCTCAAATCTCTTCAGCTGCTTTTAGACATGCACAAAACTCCCGAGTCAATTGCTGCGGAAATTCTGTGGACTTTTTCCTGCCACTTCCAGTAAAAACTCCAGATAATCTCTGAGTGAGTTCATGGGAAAATAGACCAGGAGATTCTCCGGAGGATTCACCGCGTGGGTGTAAAGAAATAAAAGAAAAGAAAACAAATATCTGCAAATGAATAAGATGTATGATCATGTAGACGAGACCAACAACGATTCTAGCTCGCAAAGACAACGAGATTTGAGAGGCTTTGTTGATAAGACGTCACGTGAGCTGTCAACAAAAACATGCATGATCTCTGCAGCTGAATGTATGTGTTACATCCTGCCTCCATGCAGCCTGCACAAGTATCATATTGACCTGAATACACAACTTGTTTCTATAAATTACAATTGAATAGGTAGGGTTGTCTTGTTGTCAGCATCAGGTGCTACTTTGAATCTAGAGAGTGTGTCAAGTCTTCTATTGCTTTAATGTGACTGTGCTAACAAGTGTTTTCAAGCTTGTTTATATGAGCGAATCAAGTGTTTCATTAATCTGCAGGAGCGTCTCAAAGCTCTTGTGATGTTATGCTGCCATGAAGGAAAGAAATTTGTGAAGACCGGTGCGGTGTCCGCAGTAAGGTGGACGTTGTACTTGACCACTGTGGTAAAGAAGGAGCTGAGCTTAAAGACAGAGCTTTCAATCCACCAGTTTGTCTATATTCTGACTTTAATCTAGACTACATTGCATTACATTACATTTCATTTAGCTGACCCTTTTACTATGGTCATAAGCTTTGGGAAGTGACAAAAAGAATATCATGGATACAAGGAGAGACAAAATTAACTTTGTCCATAGCAGGGCCGGCCCTGGCAATGTTGGAGCCCTAGGCGAGATTTCAGATTGGCCTGGGAACAACGCTGGATACCCCAGCAGGACCTTTGGAATACCCTGCTTAGCCTTCTGCCGCCAGGACCTGACCCCACATAAGTAGAAGAAAATATATGGGTCGAAAAATAAATGTTTATAGCATCCCCGGAGAGCCTTGCTGCAGAAATGAACCAAAGAGAATGTCTATCAAGCAGCCAAGAATTACAGCTGTCAGGGATGATGAGATCCAAAAGAAAGATTTTGTCTGTGAAATGATTTTTGACCACTTCCATGGGAAAAGAGAAAAAGGGCTTTAGCAGAGATGACTCTTCTCTCCTTGGATTAATATAACTTCAGGGAAACTTTCCCAACAGAAGGATGAGTGTCTCCTAACCTCAAAAACTCATTTCTCAACAGCAGATTTTGGAAAAAGGGGACTCTCTCATAATTGGGGTCATATTACATACATTTAGGCAATTGAAAATGGTGCATGTGACTGAGTCAGAATAATGGTGTATTATTCTGTTCTTTCCGTTCTGATGATATAGTGTGAAAATAACCATAACCCCTAGTTTTTGTACAATACTAGAGCAGTGCCTGTTCTAAACAGGTAATGGGTAAAGACAATTGTGTTGTGCTGTTTTGAGCACAGGACACACACACTGCAACAGCCAGGTTATGTGTACAGCCTCTCAGTTAGACTAGGGAGAGAGCAGCGGGTGAGTTGTGTAATTGTGGGACCTCCAGTTTGACAGGTGACAAGATTTGTCTCCTCTCAAAAATGTGTGTTTGCCCGGTAGCACCTGTTTATTGATTTCACACCATGTAAGGAAGTGAAAAAGAGGTAGTTTTTATATAATGATGAATTTTCTCTTCTAACTTTTGAAGGACTTTGTGCTAAGCTAAAATGATATATTTGCCTCTCATTGCACATTCATTATTCCACTTCCTATTGATTCTATAAGTCACTGTAGGCTGAATTGACCTTTTTTATCATCTACACATGCATGGGACAAAATAGATATCCTGCCAGGAAAACACTAATTTGGGCACAACAGCACGCCTGGGTTTTTATTAAAAATAGTAAATGACTGTTGCCTCTTTTAATGTAAAATGATTGCACCAGTGTGTATGTTTCTCAGTGTTTAAGTAGCTGATTCCTTATTTAAATTTAACATGTGCCAACAAACTGTCTCATCTGCTGTGACACATTACATTACATTACATTGCATGTCATTTAGCTGATGCTTTTATCCAAAGCGACTTCCAATTAGTGCATTCAGCATCTATGAGGGGCTATGAGGGGTTGAGCTTCTTGCCCAAGGACACTTCGGCATGGAGGACGACTGCCCTTCCCCCTCAGCCACAGCCGACACTAGGCAAAGAGTTGCTCCCCTGTCTAAATGTATAATATGTATTACAGTCAGGGTTTGATGAGGTGTTTGCCGACAGTTTCTCACAAAGCTGTCAGTGTCCCGTCCCCTCTGTGTGAGTTCTCCATCACTGCTCTGCACAGCAAATCATCAGAGTGTGTGAGCTTCATGATATCTCCTTCCACGGTTTGTTTCGAGCCCCGTGCCATAAATCATTGGACGTAGGTGTACATCAAAGCACATTTTTATTCTCATCAACCCTCCCCCCTCCCGGCTGACCCAGACTATTTACTCCTGGCTGCATAGCACAAGGCTGCTAAACTGACCAGCCGTGAAGAACAATGGATTGACAGACAGACATATCAGCAATTAAGCTAAACTACCTCCTCCAAGAATAATGAAGAACAGATCATAGAGAATCACTTGAGTGTGGTAGGTAATTGGTAGGTAATATTAAGTATGACTAGATTTGGAACCATGAGGAAGGCAATAGTCTTTTTCACAGATGCCTGTTGAATTGGATGGAATTGGTACCACGTACGGTACTGAAATCCTAGTTAATATCACGGTTAAGCGTGATATATATCTTTCTAAAGGTCAAGAAAACTGACCTCTGCTGTGAATCCAACCATGTCATATGCTTTGTGAGCCATGAAATGCACTGATCTGGAGAGATAAAGGGTATATGAGTGAAGATATGACTTACAAGTGCCCTTTCTTAAGATTTACATAAAGGCTGACACCATTCACCATCCTTAGCATTACCAATCAGTACAAATTTCAGTATCACCATGGGCAGATAATGGTTTAAAACTCAATTCATAGCTTCAGAAGGTCACTTTTAATGGGGACATTTTTACATGTACAAGTATTTTCAGTGATTTAAATATTGTTTTACTGGATTTATTTCTTTCTCAGACTAGGAACTTCAAGTCATATGATGTAATTCAGCAGTAATTCAGCAGGTAGAAAATCGCCATCACCGTCTTCTCATCTGTTATTTAGTATTGATTCAGTGTTTGTAACTGATGACAGTCAGAATACACCCCAGCCCCCAAAAGACTGGAACAATACATACCTTTTTCTTTGATGCCTCTGACTTTTTGGACATGTTCCTTAGTTTTTTGTGCAAATGATTCAAAACCTGTAAGTTAGAAAATACAGGTAAGATATTTATTTTTGATAGTTCAGTCATTTCCACAATTGGAAAATGACCCGTGACCCTGTGTGATGAGATGTTCTTACCTTTGCATAACAGAAGGAAATCAGCAGCAGAGGCAACACATAACCAAACACGAACGTGCACACCACGTAGACTTTCTTCTGGTTCAGACCCGGCCACTCTTCCCAGCAGAAGGTGTGATTGTCCCTGGGGAAAATGTTCTGGTAGTACATGACGGGCGCTGCCATGGCCAGGGAGAGTATCCAGATCACCACCACTCCGATCAACGCGTGCCTCGCCACCCGGATGGAGGAGGACTTTCTGGAGTGCACGATGGCCACGTACCGGTCCACGGACATGGCAGACAGCGTGAAGATGCTCACCAGCATGGACACGGTGAAGAAATAGTGGATGAACTTGCAGATGAACGCGCCCAGGACCCAGGTCGGCATCATGTAGATGGTGGACTGGAAGGGGATGCAGAAGAGCAGGTACGAGAGGTCCGCGATGCTCAGGTTGAGGATGAAGATGTTGGTGGTGCTCCGCGGTTTCCCCGGTTTGCTGCGCGCCAGCACGGTGATCACCATGGAGTTGCCCAGCACGCCGAGCGTAAAGATGAGCCCGAACACCAGCAGCGTGATGAAATTATCCGTGCCGATGCCGAATAAAAGTTTCTCATCGTCCTCCTCCGCCACGCTGAGGTTCCACGACTCGTTCATTGTGCCCCTGGTTTTTAGATGAACTTTCAACGATAGCAGGTTGACCTATGGAAGGTCTGTGCGCCAAGGCTGCTTCATGGCACGCACTTTTCAGAGCAGGTGTCTCTGGTCCGGTGCGCCTCCATCAGCGCCCCCGCACATGTTGTCTTTATGACAAGCTCTCGGGAAGAACTAGTCTTACTCCTCACACTCCTCACACCAGTTAACAAATCTCCTAAAGCTATTTGGTTCTCTCGTCGTGCCGCCGCGCGTCTCGGAGTCCTTCTCTCCTGGCGCGCACCTGACGCGTCTGCACATCCACCGCGCTGATCCACTCTCTACTCTGTCTGCGTTTGGACTTCTCCCCCTCATATTATAGCAGGGGCTGGGCTGTGCCCATTCACGTCACCACCTATCAGACCACCTCCAGAGAAATCCTCAGAGAAAAGAATATATAGCCTATCTATATGTATGTGGATATATTTTCTCCTGCACGTTTCTCAACCCATCCCTGTAATTTAAATGACAAAGGCCAGTCAGTGCTACTTCCTAATTCATTTTGACCCAGTATGGGTTGGGTGCAAATGTTATTATGATTGTCAGCCTGATGGACTGTCACAATTACTATAGGCTCAAACTATCTCTTCTTGCTCTGATTTCCTTATTTGAGTTTCATTATTTTTCACAATGGAGAAATAAACTGAGAGTGTGGTCATTTCTGTCCACGTTATTTCACTAATCTATGTGCATGAATGACAATGAGGAGTTGAGTCACAGTGCTCGTCTCATATGTCAGAATCAAGAAGTCACACCACAAAACAAATGCATAAATAAAATGGATTCTAAAGTCTAATCAGCTTTTATATTTCTTCGTCATCAGACAGCCCAGAACAAACAAACTCATTGAGCGAGTCTGTCTGAAAATGTTCAAAGATCTACTGTTCGTAATTACAGATTTCAAATAAAGACTCTTCTGAGAGTCTTCATTTGAAACTGAAACATTTATGAGAAAATCATTTTTGTTGCAAAGATGACAAACAATACTGCTGCATTTCTAATAGACGCTGTCCGGATAAGACTCTGAAGTGAACAGTTTTTGTCCAAAGGCCAAACTGTGCTCCCTGGAGATGTGCACATTCCCCTGGAGACAGAGGGGTCAAGTTGTAGAGCTGCTGATGAAAATTTCATGCGAGCCAGGTCACTGTTATGGAAAACCCTCTGAGCTGCAGCTTATCGTGCCGTGCTTCACTGAAAACACAATGTCGAAATACTGACGTAGATGCATTTATCTCCATAATCACATGATTCTGCCGCTGAAATAACTTGTGTTTAATCGATTAGCCTGACAATCTGGCCACACCTCATATGGTCTATCAGTAGTGATTCAGTGAAACATCTATAATCTGTCAGAAAGTATAGGAACCAGAGGGCTGCGTGTTTAGTCTCACAATGTTAAAGAAAGTGAAAAAAAAGGATCTGGCCATTTATCTGCATGATAATGGGGTTCTTCCTTGGATCATGCCCCATGAAATCCATTCAGTGGTTATTGAGTTATCCTCCTGACAAACAGACAGACAAGCGGCAATGCAAACAGTAAAATCCTCTTTACGTCCTGATAGCCATCAATAAATGACATCATCTGGTGTCTGTGGGCCTTGCAGGACTGTAATAAACACAGTCAATCGCTCCATCCAGACCAAATGAAATGATTGGCTGGCCTGCCAACGTGCTCTCACTGCACATGACCGGAGTCTTCAGTCGGAGAGACACTGAAGCAGAGACGATAGTCAGACGTTAGCGAGCGAGTTATGGTTGTTGTTTTTTTTGTTGGGGGGCGAAGCTTTGATGAGGGCCAATGGGAGGGGCTGGGATGTATTGGTGGCATTTTTTTTTTAAGTGTAACCTGCTCTTGCAAGCTTGGTCAGGATTGACAACCTTGGCTTTAAACGAATGATAGATCATAAAAATATTAGCCTTTTGTTTTTTCGTTGACTCACCAAACAATTAATTGTAATTTTCACGACATGTTCGTTGCTGTCGACCTCTTTAAGCAATAGAATTATGAAACTCCACTTGAACCTCCTGCAGACTTACCATGCAATTATCCATTTATTTTGAGAAATGAAGCCATGCAATGAAAAAGTACACTCTAATACTCATCAGTTATACAATATTTAGCAACAAATCAGGTTAAAGATATTGAAGTAATGCTTATAATATAAAAGTTGCCTGCCGTCAGAAGTCAGAAGTCAGATATCCATTCTCCGTTCAGCTCCATCTTGGTCTTCACCAGCTCCTGGGGGAAATATCTGGCTACATGCTAAAATGCTCAGATTGTCAAAAACCATCAGCAGCCAGAGCAAAGTCGGCTTTTAGAACTGTGTTTTTGTCCTGCTAGCAGCTTGGTGGAGATGAGAATGAGCCAATGAGAACAGTGAGAGAACTAAAACAGTAAAACTGTGGGCCATATAAACTGACACTATAAATCACTGTAAAGCCCAGGAGAGCTGCAGATTCAGGTGATATCTTGAACTTATAATAAACGTCATCATTATGAGTGAGCCCTTTCCCATTGTCATTTGATACATTGCTTTAATATTATCTGATTATTGTCGCTTTAAGTTTCTGTTTGGCTTCTGTTTCTGTAGGTGCTGTTATTTTTATTTTCTCTGCCAGTGCCTCTACTTCTAATCACCCGCTTCTACTTCTTTCTTTCTTCTTCTTTTCCCCCCGGAACAAACATTTAATGTGAAATACAACACTCGCTGTATGCAAGAGTTTTCCCGGAGGATACCTGACACATACGGTTTGGAACAGTAAATACAAAACCTTTCCCCAAATGGATATAATGTTTTATTGTAGTGATTGAAGAAAGCACTTTGAATATTTTTCAATGTCACGCTGTTCCGACTGCAATGACACATTTGAATACGAGACACTTTTTTTCCACCTTCTGGGAACACATTTTAGCTTTATTAAAATTAATCTTGGAGCACTGAGATATACTGGTTCTAGGCCTTTCCTTGTGGCTAGCAATTACATTCATGTCAGAAGGCATGTTCCTTTCTTCTGTCCATTGTTTGCCTTTCTGCTCCTCCACTGGCATATTTTCTATTGCTTTTTGTCCCATTAGACTCAGCTGAGGTAGAATATGAGACGGCGCAGGTTCATCGAGCTCTGTCAGCGGCGACGGCAACCATTTGAAAGGCACAGGTGAGGACGGGTCAAGGAGGAATAATTCAGTGGTTTCTGCTCCAGTCAGACATTCAGAGGCTTCTGCCAGTGTGGCTCTGCACTCGCCATGCCTCCCAGCAAACAGGGACAGGACTGAGAAGAGGCGCCACAGCAGCCATCCATCCCCTTGGACATGATTTGATTGTGTGTAACCCCTAAATGTTCAGCGTAATTGTTATTCAAAGGTCAGACACACAACAACAACCAATATAAGATGGATAAGGTTATTCTACTGTGATATGATCATATGAACATTTTGTGATTGACATTTGGTACATCATACGTGTACTATATCACATATTTACTGTCTCTGTAATAGCTGTATTCCATATGTATGTATATCTTTGAATATTTACTTTTTCTATCATTTCTTTATCTCAGCAAGTTCTGTATGTTCTCATGATGCTGTAGACTGTACACATTTGTATTAAAATTTTCATTACTTTAATATATATATATTAAAATAAATAAAAATATATAATATTTTATGATTATACTGTACAATTTTACTATGTTATAAAACTGTCTACACTTGCTATATTATATGAAAAAAACAATTAGATTTAAAGGTACCCTGTAAATATTTTTTGATTGGTAGTAGTGCTATGAAGTAATGTTTTGATGAGTTGACCAACTTTTTATTGTAATAAACTACTTATTGTAATAAACTACTATGCACCAGCAAAAGCAGAGAAGGAGACACCAGATTGCGAGTGAGCACAAACGTGGACAATAGTTTTTCTAAGAATCCAGTCCAAACGACGGTCTGATGTGCTTCTAGATTGTAGATTATGAATTCGGAGGGCTCATTACAGTTAGAACACGACCTTTTCCCCCACATTCGCATGAATGTTCAAATGTTTGAATTTCTAATAAAAAGTGAAGCCATAATAGACAATACAGTTTAAAACCCTTTTTTTTTTTAATGGCTTAGGTAGGACCTCAAAGACACACATAACACATTTTTAGTACACTAAACGCAGATGTGTAAACTCCACAGGAATAATGCAACAATTTAGACTTGATGCTTGAAAGAGACAGCTTTAAAAAATGTTGGTCAAAGTCGATGTCAAGGCATCCTCAGTGTGTTTGTCCCTAGTGCTGCGTGTGCCAATCTCTATTCACACTGAATCTTGAAAAGAGATGGCATCATCAGTGTTATTTCTTCTTCACAATAAAAGAGAGAAACACATTTATGCAAAAAAGTATTTTCACCGGCTGAGTAGAACAAACAATATGTGTAAAACGGTGTTTTGATTTCCAATGTGGGCAATAAAAATCTAACAGCAGCAATAAAATAATCAGTTACAATGATAAGAGAAAAACAAGGAGATAGAGCAGAACCAATAGCATATTAAAATCCTAGCAGCCTGTTTGTTGTTGAACATTTTTTAGGATATCTTCCACTAGATGGGGCTATTTTATGTTGAAGAGATGCATTTAAGAGTTTTTTTTGGTAAAACATCTGTGATGGAAATGTATTGTTTATACTTGATATCTATTTGAATGTTTATGTTCTGCCAAATTACTGCTTGCTGCTGTCTCTGGTACTAATTTCCTCTCTATTTGGTGAGTAGTCATCTGTGGAAATAATGAGGACACTGTACCAGCCAATTTGATTTAGGGGAGCCATGCAGGTTAATCTCAGTGGTTTCAAACATCATTTACATATACAGCTTCAACATTTACTCATGCAATAACCACATTGGGAATGGCCCTGTGCTGCCACTTCCACAAAAACCGGTGCAGTAGATGGGTCGTTTTGCTGCACATGAGAGTTTATTTCCCGCATTCAACATTTTCCCTGATCTGAATCAGGCATGCTGTGATGTAAGTTTGCTGTCACATTAAAGAAAGCCGATAAAGTCAAAGAACAAACAGCTGTTATAATTTTTGGAGCCTTGTGAGAGTCTGGCATTAAGTCTTTAATGTGTGTGTGTATGTGTGTGTGTACATACTTATTTGTGTTGCCTCTTTAGGACCTTGTCAGGACCAGTTGACCTCATTGGAACCAAAGCTCAGTCAAAACTCATTTCTGAGGTCCTGGTTAAGGTTATAGGGGTCAGATGTGAATTGTGGTTAGGTTAAAGTTGTGGTTAGGCAGGTATTACTCATGGTTAAGGTTAGGGATAAGGTTTTGATAATCTACTATGAATGGAAGTCTATGCAAAGTCCTAATTAGGATAGCTGCGCAAACCAGTGTGTGTGTGTGTGTGTGTGTGTGTGTGTGTGTGTGTGTGTGTGTGTGTGTGTGTGTTAGCTTTAGACTGGCTTTAACTGGCCTTCTAACAGGCTGAATGTATTTTCCATTACACATTCAGAGGAGACTAAATCCTTCTATCTATTTTCTCCCAAAAGCAAAATCTTTATATATTTTCAAGGTGAAAATTGGGACTATTCTGTGTATCTGCACCACACATCCTCTATATCCAAACCATGCAACCATATCTATCAGCCTTGTCAACCAGAGCCTGCGTGTGAGATGAGTCTTTGTGTGAATGATTCGTGTTTATTGCCATGCCTGGCAGTGGTCGGGGCTTTGCTCTGTGTGTGAGATGTTATCTGAGCTTTTTCCCCCTTCCATGTGATTAAACCTAAGAAGGTGAAACCAGGCAATGTTTAATATCCATCAGGTTTCTTGGAGGTCATTAGCCAAATGTGTAGAGATAAGGTGCAACTGCTCGTAATACGCCCTGAGGTGCCCTTTCTGTGGGAGTGCTTTTTTTTACAACTATATAATAACTCGGCACATTCAGAGTGAATTAATACAAGCATTAGAAAATGTCATCTTTAAATTAAAGGCACTGAGATCTCTCACATAAAGAGGCTGTTGCTTCAATTACTTTTCAAATATTACATGTTCCAAGTCGCGCTGCTGCCTGTGGGGTTTTATCAAGTGGTTATTTTTACAGAAATAATCACAGGCAATTTTTGAGTTAAATATTTATCATTTGTTTGAGTTTTGTTGTCATAATTCACCTAGATATAAACAACAATCAATTTCAAGTAAGTAAGTTCGAGACTTAGGAAGATAGTCTAGCTCGAGGATCAAATAAGTTACCTGCGGGCAGGTATAGACTCAGCAGACTATCATAAATATTTGTATTACTCCATTTAACTAAGGGAAACACAAAAAAAAAAACTTTAATCAAAACCATACAACCATAAATACTGGTGAGAACGCAGCTTCACCTCCCACTTCTCCTTATATAGGATGTACGATTCACACCTTCAGCCTTAGACACAGCACTCTGACTACACAGAACATCTGCTAACCTTCTTTTACATATAAAGAAGCTCATTTAGAAAGCTAAATGGGTCTATAAAAGTGAATTAACTGAAACATTACTATCACTGCCTAAAAATAACAAAAGCAAACTTTCCTGTTGCCCCAGTGACATCCTCTATGATGTCACTAAGATTATAATAATCAGGTAAAGCTGGGCAGTGCCCTTCCAAACAATATCCTGCATGGTGGCTCTGAACAAAGGAACAAACAATTAGACAATTTTCTAACCTGCCTCGAATAAAACGTAGGCCTAAATAAAACTAAATAAATATAACTCATGGTTGTGTGTTAACTCAGATAAACTGATGTACTTGAATGTGAACTGTAACATATTGGCAACTTAAAAAAACGGGGATAGTGAGAAGTGCAATGTGACAGAAGCATAAGTAAAATGAATGTGTTTAGAAACTATCAAGTGTGTAATGTGCTTGAAAGATGCCAGGGACTAATCGTGACTGAAAAGGAGTTCTCACATCCTTTGTTACAAGAGCCGACATGTTATCACTCCCTGCAGTAATTCAAGGTCGCAATATTTATGCAATATCATATATCAGGACACAATGATAGAGACTAGGAGCAGCTGCATTTCATCTTAGTCGAGTTAATGTTAAGCGTTAGCACAAGATGGCTGAGCCTGTATCCAAAATATTGTATAAAAGCAGGAAGTGTTGGCACATTGTCCATCTATATATTACGTCATTGATTATACCTCAAAATAATGCTAAAAACAAAGAGCATGACTTTGATTGGCTTGGTGTATATATATATATATATATATATATTGTAATTTCTCACATATATAATATAGCCATTAGGAAAAAGTCAAATTTGTATTGGAATAAATTCAGTTTTGACTCTAATTGTTTAGTTTGTGAATCACATTACCAGACACTAAATGCGAAATAACACTGAAATATTTATGACGGTGATTCAAGTTAATTAGTTCATTTGAAGTTCTCACTCAATTAAGAGTGATAGTTCATTCACAAATTTAGTGAATAAACTATGTATAAATTGTCTTTTTGACTTTATCTTGTAAAGTATATATTATAAATCACACACACAAAAAAATATCTTCTTGACATGTGCAGTATATAGTCTACTGTTGATATGAACAAGCCAGAAAACAGCATGAGAGAACTGCACACTTATATAGCTACAAGATCTCCGAGCCAGATCTAAACTAACCTTTTAGTTAAAGATGAGAGGAAATCCTTCTTGCTGCTCTATGCATGAGGACATCCAATCAAGCTAATTACATTCCAGACAAATACAGATGAGCGCAAGACACCTGAATTTGTTTCCACAGAGTAATCACGCTAAACATCCAGCGATACATAAAAACATGAAATCACGAGGATGTGTCTGTTTCAGACCTGTACTTCACCATCTGTCCTTGTCTGCACCTGCCCCCAAAAAGGAACACTGTGGTTCACTTTCAATCAATAACTGAGGATATCATGATTTCTACTTTTCAGGAAATATGACCCTATACATCTTGCTGAGCAATCAGCATAAGTCCACAACACCGATATAGAGATGACAAACAACTCCCCCCTTCCCCAGAGTTACTGGGATGGATAATCCATGTGTTTTTAGGCCCATTACCTCAACCGAGGCTGGGCTATTTCCATGACAACAAGTTTCTGTATCAGTCCAAATCGCAGCAGGCTCTAAGCTAATGGGATATTATTATATGACTGACGATGTTAAGTCAGTTCCTCTGCCTTAAGCTGATCCCCATGATAAGCAATCGGATTGTTGAATCTGCCAGCGACCCCCACCCCCCCCTAGCAGGCGTAAACGCTATCAGGAGCTCGGAGTCTTGGATGGATTGTACCCAGTCCTTCCGGATATATTATCCAAGGCTATTTAATTTCTCCGGCAATCACTGCATCATCGTATTACAGCATCAAATCTGATCATCTCTAAGGAGGATTTCTGTGGCTCGAATGTGTAGAGCCTCTGAAAATTGTCAATGGAGAAATGTCCTGCTCGGTTGTTGTTAAACTGACACTGGAACTGTTTTCCCCACATCTCTCTGAAGCTTTTAAAACGTTTGGAATGAAGTTATGTGGTTGTCGTGTCCCCAGGATGACTTTTGGTGATTTATCTAGCACTGCCATATTTTGGTTTATGACCAAATAGTTTCACCCAATGTCACCTGGGATTGGCTCCAGCCCCCCCTATCAATCTATCAAATTTTGTTTGTATAGCCCATATTCACAAATCACAATTTGTCTCATAGGGCCTTATCAATGTGTGACATCCTCTTCCCTTAACCCCCAACAACAGTAAGGAAAAACTACAAACAAAAAACCCTTTTAACAGGGTAAAAAGAAGGTAGAAACCTCAGAGAGAGCCTCATGTGAGGGATCCCTCTCCCAGGACGGACAGAAGTGCAATAGATGTCAAGTGTAAAGGAGAACATCAGAAAATAAGAGTATTTATCTGAGTAGACATATTGTATATCAAGCAGTCCTGTTGTGATCATAGTCCATGATCAGCAGCCACCACGATCAGGATCCACCATCACGATCAGTTTCATCATAATCCACAATCCATCGTCATGATCCAGCTGAAAGCTCTGACTCCTGCTCGGCTTTTAGAGACTTTAGGGACAACATGTAAGACTAAAGTCTGGTAGCGCAGTGCTCTAGTGGTGTGATATGGTACTATGAGCTCTTTCAGGTATGATGGTGCCATTTACTGTACTGGTTTAAAAATTAGAAAAACTGATGGCCAACATAAAGAACCACAGTCAAATTTAATGAAATGAAATTGAAACAGACTATGTCCTCTTGTACTTTTCAGGGTAGGGGACACAAGTAATTATAATGTTAGGATTCATTAAAATAATTGGATTTACCGGTTTTTGGTTCACCTTCACTTTCAAACCCATGGAAGTTTTATTCAGTTTTGCTCTTAGAGGATACAAATAAGAGAGTGTTATTTCATCAGCGTCAGCAGCAGGAGCAAATTTGATTCCATGGTTCACAGAATTCATGAGATATGGAACTCATCACAGAGGGATTGTGGGAAAATCTTTCATGGTAATATTTTTAAAGACGATACAGAAATGGAAAATGAACAAACCATAAAGGTCAGTGGGATATTTTTTACATAAAACAGCTATTTATGAGAGAACCTGATATTTAAATGTACACTTTTCTGCAATACTTATTGTTATGATCAGTATTACATTTTGAATTCTGAATTAAAGGAGATAAAAATGCTCTGGTCTCCAGGAATAATATAATTTATCTCTAGAATACATTTTCCATGACTTTTCTCACAAGTCAGGATGGCCTTGGCAAAGGCCTTGGTCAGAAGTCCTCGTGGAGAAAATATCATGAATTTCACAACACATCTGCAACGAATCGAAAATGCTCAGACTCATAAAAGAAGAAATACTCAGGACACAAGCAAATACTCACAAAGCTAAATAATGCTAACAAATCTACCAAATACTAATTACACAACGTATTAATCAAACCAGTACCAAATACTAACAACACAACCAAATACTCACAAAACTACCACATATTCACATTACAAGAAAAATACCCACAGCACTAGCAAATACTCACAAAACTACCAAATACTTATGACACAATGAAATACTCACTACCAAATAGGCCTACTCCCGATACTACTAAATACTCCACACAACCAAATACAGTACTCACAACATTACCAAATATTCATAACACAATCAAATACTTACAAAAGCCTGGTATTTAAAGTAAGCTGACTAAAATACACTTAATTAATTGAGAAACAGGCTAACGTCATGTTGGATAGCAATATAAAATGCTAACTTTGTAGGATCTTTGTCTATTTGCATGTGTTTTCTTAAGTGGTGGATGCGTTGAGCTGTCAGAGCCTCTGTAAGAAGGAAGGACGACCACCTCAGCAGCACTGCAGCTGTCAGGCCTTTCAGAGTGGAGAGACGTAAGCCACTCGGAGTAAAAGGCATGCAGCCCGGAAAAGCACAGGTGTAAATAATACTTTTCCCCAAGGCTCTGTTGTGCTGAAGTCCAAGTGAACCCATGTATTCCCTTGACAGTGTGACACACCATCTACAATACTCTGTGACGAATGAAAAACCTGCCTTCAAAATGATTGAGGCGCTATCCTGTCATTACTATTAATATTTGTCATGATACAGGCTTGTTTTTTACAGATGCATTAATAAGTGGGCAGCGTTGTAACGTTGAGCTCATTGTGATGACCTTACAGTGACGTGCAGCCAAACCAATGCAGCTGTGACATACATGTGGCTGAATGAAAGTACAATATGTCTCCCTGAAATGTAGAAAGTACATGTATAGTGCAAAATGGAAATTGTACTTTAGCCCAGTAAACATTCAGCCACTGATCAGGTGCAGCAGAGCATGATGGAAGACTTTAACATGTGGAAACCGTTTCATGCATGAGTCAGTGGAACCTCCTCTCCTCTGAGTGGGTTCAAAACGACTGAAATTCTGTGGGTCTTTGTTCAAAATAAATGTATTCATTAACTGTCATCATTTTTCACACCACTATTTCGAAAAAAAGATTTCTATTCGTTTCAACATATTTTAGACGGAATCAGTGAGAAACATTTGCAATTAAGAAAAACACTGTTTCTCTGCTGTTATCAAGTACATTTTACACATGATCATTTTCTTAGTAATCTTTACAATGTATGAGAGCAATGGTTTCTGCACTCATTAATCATTTTTTAACATTTTGTCAATCGCTTGTGAAGCAATTTGAACTGTTTGTTTGAAAGGTGCTATACAAATAAAGTTTGATTGATTGATGATTGTTCAAGCACTTTTACTTGGGCAGCCATCAGAGAATGTTTAATATAAACCAGTTACCTGTTTTAATGTGGCGATCCGTGTACATCTGTCTAACTGTTAGATGAAGCATATACCATCTATATATAAAATATGAATCAAATGTATTTAGAACATCTATATAGTCTAATCTGATAGTAATTAGACTGTCAAATATTATTATTTTGAGTCCAGCATTGTACTTCTCCTTGAAGCAAAATTACAAAGCTACTTAAATCAATTCATAGCCAGGAACATGCAATAATGTTAAAGAGATAGTTCACCAAAAATTAAAATTCACTCATGATCTACTCACCACTCTGCCGATGGAGGGGTGGGTGAAGTGCTTGAGTCCACAACACACTTCTGGAGATTCAGGGGTAAACAGCGCTGCACAAACAACAACAGAAAAAATTCATAAAATTCCTCCATACTGCTCCTGTGGTGGCATCCATGTGTCCGTCAGCCCCGACATTCATATTCCACTCGAAACGGGGTCATCTACACACACGTTTTTAGCCTTAATGACCTCTGATATCCTCCTCTGGAGCCTCGCTCACGTTCACACGCACACTCTGCTCGCACTTTACACAAGCTCTCCTCTAAGAGTATGCGCGGGGTGCACGTTAGGGTCACTACTTCCTGTAGCAGACATTTAGGCTTAAAACACTGTGTGAAAGAAGCCGTTTCGAGGTTGGGTTTGAATGTCGGGCTTTCGGACACTTGGATGACACCACGGGAGCTGTATGGAGACATGTTATGTTTGTTTTCTGTTGTTTTTTATACGTTTGTAGAAGTGGTCACCATTGACTTCCATTGTATTGGATGTGGCTGCAACACTGTTTACCCCTGAGACTCCAAAAGTGTTTTGTGGACTCAAACACTTCACCCGCCCCTCCATCGGCATAGTGAGTTTTTCAGTGAACTATCCCTTTAAATATGAATCTATAGTGATACCAATTAAAAACATAAAATATCCAAAGTAAACAAAGTGGGATATTTTGAAATATTCCAGGGACGACCAACCTGGAACACCTTCCCCACACACACTGTCAGAAGAGTGTTCACCCCTTGTCAGCAACCTGTTGGTGCCCTTGAGCAAGGCACACAGACACAGTGCAGAGCACAGAGAAGTGGTGCTGGAGGTGACGATAACCTTTAGATTACTCACAGCAACTGGGTCACTTTTCTGTCATATTTCAAAATCACACGAGGAGACTGGTGCTTGTGTTGAACCTCCTCCTGCTCATGCACGGACGTGCACCAACGTGCCCTGTAAGCCCACATATCTTGGCGGACTGAAGCTGCATTCCGCCCCACCCCTTACAAACACCATCACCGCCACTGTACCTCAATCAGGAAGCGCCGAGATACGTTTGTGTTTTTCTTTTCTTTTTTTTTACTTTATTTCTTCATTTTTTTGGTCTTTATTGTGAAGGAGTGATCGGGGCAGCGGTGGATCATAAAGGGGGGGAGAAGGTGTTTCTTGTAGCCGAGCACCGTGGATCTGTGCTGGGGGAAAAGGAGACTGACAGTTGGCCACATCCAGTCCGAGGCGCTCAGCTGTGGATGACACAACCGGAGAAGGGTACGTGCACACACCGAGGCAGAGGCAAGCAAAGCCCGTTCAGACAAACACATGGTTTGAATCCACTCCGCTGCTTTGTATTTCTTTTGGTTCGCGGTGTAAACACGGGCTCCACGTCCACTTGTTTACTGTGCGTAAGAGACGAACCTGCAGGGGAACACATGTGGCCGTGGTGTGGCCGTGTCCTCCCAGTCCACCTTAAGTCAGCCCGAGCATATGTTGTTTAATAATAAGCATCAGCCTGTGTCTCTGTTTGTCATGTGCTTCCACTGTGTGTCCCCCTCCTCTCCCCGCAACCCCCACTACTACAACCACCCTCTGTCTGTGCGGCCGCACCAATCACAGCCAACACACCCGGCACTTTAACGCGTCTTTGCTCAGAAGTGATATCATCCACAGCGCTGATCGAGGGATGGAGGTCTGATCTCAGCCGTGAGAGGGTTCTCTTTAAATCGGCGTGCACGCAGCAAACCAAACAAGACTGTAAGCTAATAACATTCACGTTTCCTTCTGATTGCTTCGTGCTGTTCTCTACCGGAAACACCGGTGTGTTGTGGTGGCAGAGGGCTGGTGCACCAACAGGGAAGCAAGCTGTTCAGTTCAAATTACATCAATTATACGCGTTTACATGGGGGTCAAACATAAGCCGAATTCAACAGTAGGTCCAGTAGATTCTTCTGATGTTAAATGTGGTGTTACACGAGGTATGGCAACGTGCTCCAAAGCGTGTCACATTTAAATTAGAGGATTCTAAAGGGAGTTTGCACTCAGGAATGAGAGGGGGATGTGAAAATGTTAGCATTGACCCACCGTGACTGTGAGCAGTTTTTTAAATTTATTTATAATGTATGAATGATTCCAAGCACATTTGATCATGTGCATAACACAAAGGAACCAATGTTTGATGTCAGATGTCACATGACAACATGTTTGTTGTCATGTGACATCTACTTGGAGTTTACCGCACATACAATCGCATCAACTTCAGAATCATTTCCTGTAAATGTTTTCATCTCTGCTTGAATGTTAAAGACATGTGGCATGTCTGCTATTTAAAAACAAAAACTGTGTTTAGTAGGAAGTCACTCAGTAGAGCACACACCTCTGCCAAGGCCCAACAGTCTTTTTTTCATAATTTCTTCTGTCTCGCAATATTAAAGAAAGTGAAAAAAAAATATTCCTGGATCCGCCACTGGTTCTGATCCACACCAAAATGTAACAGGTTCGTCCCTGATGTACACCGCATCTTTCCATCATGTTTTGTGATAATGTGTTCAGTTGTTTTTGTGTAATCATACAAACAAACCATCAAACAAACAGACAGGGGTGAAAACATAACCTCCTTCAGTGTTGTCTCTCTTGCCTTCTGGTTTTCCTACCCTGTGTTTTCCTGTCTTGTCTTGACCAGTGGACACACTGGTCTGCTGTGTACCAGAAGACAGAAACATACATTGTAAAGCCTGGAGGACATTAAGTATTACATCACTGTGTATAGGCTAGAACCCGTCAGCAGGAAGCTCCACTTGTTACTTGACTTTACATTAAAAACTGTGCAACAGGAAGTGTACAGGCTTCATAGGCGTATGTGTAGAAAACAACTGTTCAACACTGCACTGTCGGTGGAAAGAACAGCAGCATAGGACAACAGTCGAAGATCCCAGGGCAGGCTTTGAGCTCTATAGATTTACACATGGTTACTTCGATATAAAACAAGAGATTGGAGGCCAAAGCTTTAGCGATCTGCTAACGCACTGTCACTGTTATACACGGTCTATAAATAAAGTGCTCACACATGAGTGGCCGCTTATGTCTGAACTGCACTGATTTATTAAAGCCTGCAGCCCTGCAGATCCTCTGGCCAGACAACACTCATCAAGGTAACCTCTGGCTCTGCTTTGATGCAAATTACACACGCGTTTAATCATGATTGTGTCTACCTTCAGAGGATAAAGAACACAAATCATGATTTGCCGAAAAACAGAGGAATCTCACGTTTTGATTTATCCTGTCAGTTGCACCATGCAATTTGAATATCACGCCATCATGGTCACAGCATTGTCAGATAAGATGATTGTGCTAATAATGTTTCACTTTAGAGACAGAATGGAGCAGCGGCGATATAAATCTCTTTCGGTATGATCTAATGGATTTGATGGAAGGTCAATGATTATTAATGGGACAGAAAGAGCTTCGAGTGACGGTAGAAGCCGTGGAAAGGTGCCAGCAATTGAAATGTAACCTTCACACAGTCTTAGGAGAGAGCTGTGTTTGTCTGGCGAATACCTGCATTCCTTTGTATTTCTCAGGATTGGCCTCAGCTCAGCTAGGAGAGAAAATGCCAAGAGGTTTTCTCAGCCGTCACGTGTTTCACTTGGCATTCCTTTAAGCACAAGACGGGCTTATAGCAGCAACCGGCCCTGAGGGTAGTAATGCAGAAAGTTATATGGAAAGTTAGGTCGTCTTTCATAGTTTTCCATAACAAATGAAGCTTTTTCTTTCTACTCGCTTTATGTATGGGTGACTGCACATGCACCACATCCACATCTGCTTTCTTTGCAGGTGATGCACTGAGGTTAGTCAACTTCCGTCCTCACTGACTCGTAAACTTCCTCTCTTCTCTCACTTCCCTTCCTGTCTGCGCCTGTTCTTGGCAGACAGGTTGAGTCACATTTACCTATAACACAATCGTCTTGTGAGTTTTTGCCTAAGGCGTAGTGCTGTCACTCAGTCACCTCAGGGTGCTACGGTGACAGCGTATCCTGTCCTCTGTGGTGGCGTCACAGCCTGTAATGTGTCAGCTCCTCATGGCAATCACACCAGATGGTGGAGTTGAATATATTTTTTCCTCCAGATCTGAATGGAGAGGTTGTAGCTTGGATTAAGGCAAACCCCAGGTGGCAGTGGCAGTAGCTCCACTTTAAGCCTGAGGTCCTATCACTAGAACACCCCAGGGAGGGACAGGAGGTGCCCATGCATAACAAAGCAAAACAAATATGTGCTTGAATTACCAAAGCAATAATTTGACAAAGCATTAAATCCCTGGGGCTGGGAGTATTATCCCCCCCACCATTTTCTAATACCCTCTTTAAATAGAAAAGTCACACATCAGTTTTGTCAGAAAATGTGCAACATAACAGCTGTCCAGATGTTCGCACCCCCTCCATCTATTATCTGATGCTAGAGAGTAAAGATCTGAGAAAGCGGTGGTCCTGATGCTTCAGACAGGCAGCTGGAACCCAGAGGCGTCTTTCTGTGGTGGAGCTGCTGTTCAGCCAGACAGTCACGACTCGCTGGTCACTGAGCCGACAAACCTATGACTTCTCCTCCAGCTTCATTCCAGTGCACCACTGCCCTCACTTATTCACAGAATTGAGCTCCAACCACACTGGCTGGCAGTGTTGCCTGGGAGTGGTGATGGTCCTGATGAAGATGTGGTGATGTTAGGATAAGAAGGGCTTTATCGTGTATTCCATATGATTGTGACAGTCAGAAGTGTTCAACAGATGCCGATGGAGGGGTGAGTGAAGTGTTTGAGTCATAAAACACTTTAGGAGTTTCAGGGGTAAACAGCTGTTGTTTTCTTTACCCTAGAATGAGCCCTTTATATTTAAATACTTTATATTTAAATCGGTAGCGGGTCCTCTCTTCTGAGGCAGCCCTGTTTTTTTTTTACAGTATTGGGCTTATTTGTAAACTCACTGTAAGCCCACAAAGTAATGATAGTAATTAATAATATGCTTATTGGAAGTAATGCTCATCATTAATCAATCATTCAATTAATCAGTCAAGCTTTATTATTATTATTTTGACAACACCTTTTAATACAGGTTTGTGCAATTCAAAGTTCTTCACAATTGACTGATGAGGCAAGAATAAGACAAAGAAAGTAAAAATGCTGACAATGACATACCATAAAATTGATTTTAAAAGCTAAAATAATAAATTTTGATTAAAAGTATAATTAATGGGATAAAAACACAAATAATATTATTCGACGGATAAAATGGTATAAAAAAATAGATACAACAAAAGTAGTAACCTACATAACTGTAGTTAGTTGGGTAGAAAGCTATGAAGGTAGACCTTAAGTATGTTAGAATAAATAAATACATAAATCGAATTAATGTCTTACATCTTGTATTTCAGGTTTTGTCAATGCTATGAAAAAATGTAGTATTGCTCTTAATACAGCCATGTTTTGATATGTAGGGAAATCCAGAGCTTGAACGACTTGTTCTGGTAACGGTGTTTTCTAAGCTGTAATTGTTGTTTTGAGAATAGTTTTGGTGATGGTCAGTTTATTATTATATTGCCAGGTTGACATTAGTTTTGTTGTTTTGTTCCTCTCATTGTTACATAGAAATACAAATAGGGTAGATTGAGAGACATTAGTTTAAGGAGTCAGTATTGGACAAGCTCCAGGCCCATGCGGTCATGACTATCCTCTGCTCCCTAAAGAAAAGGAGTGTGATACATCACATATTGTATATGTGCATTGTATATACCCATACAGTACAATGCATGTTGTACCTTGTTCCTCTTCTTCACTTCCTCTTCTTCACTCAATTGAAGTCACAGTCTTAACCTTATATTCTAATTCAGTTAAATCTCTCAGTGCTACAGATATTATAAGGGATATCTATTTACAGCCTGCAGAGCAGCCACTGAACTCAGGATCAAAACCTGTGCGGGAGTCCAGGGGTTCATCCAGAACTAATGACTTGGCCTGGAAAGGTCTGGAAGGGACTGAGGTTTTGAAGCTTAGACACATTTATATATATATAAAGATCCATCTATCCATCCATTGTCTTCCACTTATCCGAGCGTGGGTCACAGAGATAGCTGGCCATGGAGGGTATTTCAGACATTCCTTGCTTTCAACCCATGCTTTCCAGCTCTTTCTGATGGGATATGTAATCCCTCCAGTGAGTTCTGGACAGCCTGGTAAACCTCCAACAGAAGGTGCCCACTAGGCATCCTGATTAGATGCCCAGACCACCTCAGCTGTCCTGCTTCCATGTGAGTGAGCCGTGGTTCGACTCCAAGCTCCCTCCAAACTCCTCTAAGGCTGTGCCCAGCCACCCGATGGAGATAACTGCCGCTTGTACTCACAGTGTAGTTCTTTGGGTCACTAATATGTATCAAATACTATGGGTTTTATCTTTTTTAATGAGTGTTATACTGGTAGTGGATATTAGTTTGCTTAGTACTAATGCAAACATCTCACACAGGCCTATTATGTAGTACGATTTGAAATTGTAAAATTTTAGATTGCCATTACCTAACATATGCTTGTTTACTTGTTTACCAGTCAGTGGCAGATTAAGTTATGTTGGCCTTTTTTTTCGAAGATGGCTTAATGTGGCTTTTCATAGTTTTCTTAATAATTAATTATTGCAGCCAAACTAATCATAATAAGAAAAGCCCTTTTCAAAACAGATGTGCATGCGCCGACGAAACTCCTAGAAGAAAGACGGCCATGCCTCTGGACTTCCCCACTTTCCCATCAGTATTTATACTGAATGAACATCGTTTGACATGCCTTTTCAGAGCAATGTTTCATTGACTGTGGATTAAAATTGATTAAACTAACCACAAAAATGCAACACAAGGTGTATTCAGGTATATCCCCAGAATAAAGTGCTCGTTTTGTTTTAAGATGTTCTGAGGGAGTTAAGTAGAGAGGAAAGCAATACAAATATGATAAATAAATACAAGCAATAATCAAACAGAATGTGCGTGGTGAAGACCAACTGGTTGCTCAGTAATATCACCCACAGATACCCTTATAAACAACACCCATCAGGTTGCCAAAGTCCTGATCGAAAGCACCGTCCCACCCTGATGCAACGGGACACCTCTGCCATTATACTCCAGCCTCCACTATCCAGTTGGAAAGTTGCGGCTTGGACAGTTCTTCAGTAAACAGGCAAAGCAGACAAACAACTCTATGCAGACTTGTGATGGACACAGAGCCGGGATACGCAACCTTCCCTTCTTGTCCCTGAGATGCTGTGGGAAGGAGGCAGAAGCTCTAGAACACAACAACCATGGAGCTACAGTGTTCCTGCGAGGGTTCGTTTTCAGTGGAAGGGAGACCATAAAAGTCCCCAAGCACTCAAGCAAATCCCATGAGGGATCACTGTATCCAACCATAAGCCGTAGTCAGGCCATTCCCTTTAAAAATGTATCACCAATGAAAGTGACCTGTGACAACTCTTCAATCAATACAACAAGCTGATATAGCAGCCAAGTGCACTTTAACTGTAGAAATGCAAAGACCCTTCCCCAACCGCTCCTGCAGGAAAGACGAACCATTTACTTCAAGATGTTTCTGTCGTTTTAGGTACATTTTATCACACTGATGTACAGTATGTCTAAATGTTCATTTTCCCTTGCAACTTGGGTCCTGATTGGTTGTTTAATGCCATCAAAACAAAGTCAAATGTCATGATTGGCAGCTGAGACTGACTCCCAGTCGACCTCAGTAACACGGCTCCACACCACGAACACTGCTGTGCACACTCTGAAGCCAGAGTGTGACGTCAAAAGTGTAAGATGGCGGCACACGTTTGCAGGATATTTTAGCTCCAGTTTTGTACCGGAGGAAGTAGAGTATCTGTATTTTAGCATCTGCTGCGGAGCTTGTTTATTCAGTTATCAGATGTGGCATCATGGTGTACACCACATGTTACACCTTTTTCCTTCAAGCGTCACAGAGAAGAACACGCCCCGGCTGAAAGAGAGGACTTCCTGCAGTGTGCACTCATCACAATACAAGCAGATGCCCTCTCTCTCTCTCGTGGACAGAGGTTGACCTCAGACCTCAAATCTCTTGTTATATAGTACAGCACTTTCACCGGTAGCGAGGCAGCGTGTAACTGTATTGCTATTTCTCATTTCACTCTCTCTTCTGCCCCCCCCCCCCCCTTCATACACACAAACCCACATGCTCCGTATTCATTACGTAATTGACTCTTGCAGAACAGCATAACACAGTGCAGTCACTGAGGGCAGCTGCAGGGTTAAAAGAAGCCGTTGTCTCGGTCGCACAAGAGCAAACTTGAAGAGAAACAAAGGAACGAGGCAACGTCACACATGTGCTCTGGCTACTTCCGGCTGGAATTGCAGCCTGAGACATGGTTTTGTATGAAGAGGTTTATTTATCAGCAGGACCCTGTGCAGTGTTCTATACCATGCAGGCCTTTTATCGAATCAAATATGCATGCGGTGGTTAAAGAATACATCTACTGCAGATAAGTGCATCTCTAGGGCTTCATGTGTTTCTCAGTCATATGTTTGTGTTTGAGAACTCGTGAGGACAAGGCTTAATAGAGGTGTGTGTGTGTGTGTGTGTGTGTGTGTGTGTGTGTGTGTGTGTGTGTGTGTGTGTGTGTGTGTGTGTGTGTGTGTGTGTGTGTGTGTGTGTGTGTGTGTGTGTGTGTGTGTGTGTGTGTGTGTGTGTGTGTGTGAGAACACCTACTTCAGAGGAGAGAGGTGCTATCTGTATGTCCACACGGAGTGATTCAGGGGAGGGAGCGCAGAGAGCCAGGGACATATAACGTGGCGACGTGTGTTACTGAATGTGTGCACAATAGCCGAAGCAAGGTGTGCACATGCTGCACACACATAATCCGGTAATATGCTAATATTCAGTTGATTCACATTATAACAAGATAAATAGTATGTTGTTATTACAAGAAATGTTGTTCCTCTTCTTATAGTATAAAGAATGTCTAAATAAACTTTTCACATCATGACCCGATATTGATACATTTTTCTTTTTCTGGCATGGCAGCTTTACACTTCCGTAGCTTAATACTAGTGTTGCATGAAGCACTTCTTATCATTGGAACTTCAAACATTGGAATGTATTCTACATTCAACTCGGAGGGGACTCAGTAGAGCGCATACTTCTAGCAAAGCCCAACACCCCCCCCATTCGACTAGATCCAAATTTTTTATTTGGATTTGCACCAAATTGCAAACACTCCTAAATAAATTGAATATTGAAAAGCGTCCTATTTTCCAATGTTAAAATTAATAAAAATTCCTGGATCTGCCCTGTGATTTGGATCCACAAAGAAATCATCCGAGTTTCATCACAATTCTGCACATAATGAAAAATTAATGTCTTTTGTATAGAGCTATGCATGGACTGTCAGTCACAGATGTAGAGATATGACCTGTAATGGTCCCTTTGAGCAGAGACTCTACAGAGACCGAGGGTCTGCTCACTGACTCATCTGCCCCGTTTGTGTTGATGGGACACAAACAGACTTTAGATCCATGTGCAGAGTTGTTTTTTTTTTGAGTCTGGCCCTCTCATAAATGTGATCTGCGGATTTGCGATGAGATTTCCACAGACATCTGACCATCCTGAGTCATGACTCCCCTGTAAACTGCTGGGGGGTCCTTACAGATTATAACCATTAGCATCACAGTTTATGGAGTGGCCATGACCCAAGGCAGCTAACATATCCACCTATCATCTACATTATGTTTTAGTATCAAATAAACATTGTAATAACTCAATTTCCATAAAGGAAGTATTTCATACCTAGCGCAGCCTTACCTGAACTATTTACAACTAGAACGGCACTCATAGAAGACACACCTCCACTAAGACCTTACAGTCCCCTTATGAAACCACATTTAAATTCGCTAGATTCAGATTTTTATTTGGATTATTTTGAGGGTGTCATGTGCTGGAACAGTTTATTCATCCACCTGCCACTTCTGTGCAGCATCTGGTTGCCCGGCAACCGCACAGAGATGATTCTGGGAACTCACTGCAGCCGGCCGCTGCTCACCAAGAAGCAACATCGACAAATTTATGAAACCACAAAGTTTCATTTTTACATGTGAATAACTTTTTTGTACCTTTTTTTTTTTGGCATCATGCTTCTTTCCACATTCTAACTAAGAGCAGGTTTATAATTTCACAATCCCTTTTTAAATAATTTTAACCAATAATTGCTGGATCTGCTCCAAAATGTGGTTTCTTTCCTGACCCATACTGAACCTTTCTAGCAAGTATCATGAAAATCTGTCCATCAGTTTTAGCATGATCCTGGTAAATGACAGATAGTGATTAGAGGTGGGAGGTAAACATGTCACATGTGGACTATATAAAGTCCTATTGCCAAGCAAATGTAGTGTTTTACATTCTTGTTGTAGGGCCCCCCCAATATTGATGATTATCAAGGTAAATCCCATTAAAATCATTATTTCTCTCAGGTACAAAGTCAGATTATTTTGCTCTGGAGTAAAATATGAGGAAATTTGACACTCAACTGTGGTTTTAAACTCTTAATAATTGGCCAAAAATAATTGACTAACACTTTTTTATTATTTCACTAATCTAAGCAAGAGCATTTGAGGTTGTTATTTGTCATACCTCTCCCTTTTGCGTTAACAATACAGAAGCGTTGTATTGATTTATATTGTTATATTGCTGTTATATGAAACTATATCCCAGTCCTATGTGTTCCCATGATCTCAGCCTGCCTTTAGTAATCACACAGGAGGAGACCAGGTAGGAATGACCTACTTTTCCACCCACCCTCCTCTTGCGTGATGGTTTTCTCCCTGTGTGAAAGATCTTGAAAAAGGTTGTTTAATCTCCTGAACATCATCACACCGACCTGTTCTTGAACTCCACAAGAACTGCTGTAGATTTGTGCATTGATCAGTGGACAGGATGTATGGATCCATGCTAACTCTGACTGCCCATAGTGTTTTTCTGCTTCATCTCCTGTGTTAAGCCCTTCAGTGACCTCTGCCTCAGTAGAATATCTGATTAAATCCCATAAAACCAGAATCTAACCACCATGAGGTCCATATTCCCCAAAGATGTTTTTATTTCCTATGTTCTTTTGTGGGAAAATTGAATGTATGTACTCTACCAGGTGAGAACATTTTGATGTGCAATCCTGGTGCACGGGACGAAACACACCACATTGTTGACTCGGCTCCTCACTTCCGTCTTTTCTGTGAGTCATAGTCTCACATCACTTGGTTTCGTCCTCTCTGACCCTTTTGTTTGTCCTCGCTCAGACGGAGGAATTGTGGTGTGGTCAAAGTCATCTATGGAGTATTATTTTTGACTCCGCTCGTAATTGTTTCCCTTCCAAAAAATATAAACAAGAAACATACTGACTGAAGGCTGATAGAGCAAAGCCATGATATTTTTTATATACCTTAATCTCCCCAGGAGTTTTACTGCTGTAGCTGCATTCTCCCTCTTTGTCAACATTATAAAAAAACAAAAAACTCACCAGGTCCTGACAGGAAGATTTATGTTGCAGCAAGGTAATATCCCTGTTATCTTCACAGGCCTACAGCCAGTGAAATAAGTAGCTGTACCACCTCTGTCCTCCCAGAATTAAACATGGAGGATTGTCTTTATCAGCTGATAAAATGTTACCTGAACTGAAATTTGCAGGACGGGCAAGGAAAGGTTTTCTGTTGCCCTGCAGCTATCACACACACGTTTATTTTTTTTCTACAAAATGTAAAAGCACTGGTTATCCTCAGGGAGATAATCTATTTTTGATGATCTCTATTAAACTCTTCAGGTGTGAACACTGATCCCTGAAATCCCTGAGAAGAAGAAAATGGGGTTAAAGTAATCCAGTGTGTGCTGCAAACGGATAACATATGGTGGGAAGTGTGTTTAAATGTCAGTCTCCAGCATTTCCCCCCCTTTTTTCAAGCAAATGAGCCCCATGTCTCGTCCGCGCCGAAGCCGTGTAAAAACATTAGCGGTTTATGAGGACATGGATTTGAAATGTCCTCAGGTAATGGACAGCTCAGACAGACATAATTGCTCATACATACTGCCTGTAGACTCTGCCTTGAGCTGCTAATGGCTTCTTCCAGGTGCTGGCCTGCATGTAGCCTCCCCCTAATAAGAGCATCTTCCATTTTGATCTATTTAAAAGACAAAGAGAAATGTTTCAGAGGACGCACTGAGCCACACATGGCAATCAACAGCAACCTATATGGGCTGAATTGTGAAGAAGCGATTGGATGTGACTTTTTCCTCTCGCTGACTGTTTCCCCACAGCTTCATATCTTTGAATTACAGGACGATGTGTGAGCACACAATAAAGACCAGGCAAACTTTTTTTTTTTTTTTTGCCGAGTTGTAATTGCAGCCTTCTGTCACACTGACACTACGTCTTCCTCTCTGCTCCTCTCTCTCTCTCTCTCTCTCCCACTCACACTCTATTATGCAACCGTCTTTTCTTGCAAGTCCTCGCAGGATCTTAGATTTGATTGTGTAACACTCGAGAGTGAAACTGCCTGCAAGGCCCCACATCCAACCAACAGTCTTTACTGGATATTAATTTGACACGAAACTGAATGTGCAGCTGCTAGAAGATATTGTTGTGTTTTATTGGGGGGGCCTGTTTCAGCTTATTTTTGTCCTTCCTTGTTTGTGCTTTTTCAAACTGTATTGGTTCAACCACAAGCAGCTTTGCTTCAACCCACCCTGTTTTTTTCCCCCCTGTTTGAGCTTTTCCATACCAACATATCTCTCTGCAATTTTAAACCCCAGACAAACATTATGTTTGGCCTCTAAAAGTCACAAGTCATAAATCTTGGCTGGCTGTATCATCAAGGTTGTGGACAATCACTGTAGCTGAGTACAGATGTGCTATTAAAAGACAGGCTGGTTTGAGAGTTTCTGAAACTGTCTCCACAGGCTCGACCGATTTCAATGAGGAAAAACAAAAACACATCCAGAGAGCAGCAGTTCTGTGGACATGAACGCTTTGTTGATGACAGAGGTCAGCAGAGGTTCATGCACATTTAACACTTGATTTACTTAAAGGGATAATTCACCCCAAAAATTGAAATCCACTCATTATCTACTCACCACTATGCTAATGGTGGGGTGGGTGAAGTGTTTGATTCCACAAAACACTTTTGGAGTCTCAGGGGCAAACAGTGTTGCAGCCAAATCCAATACAATGGAAGTAACTCTTTCTCAAGGTCTTTCTCAATGATACAGATATTAGCTGTGACTAAACTACAAACAAGACCAACGTGGAACTGATAACTGATGCTGTGCAAACACCCTGGTCCGACTTGATCTCAGTACACTCAGCTTGGCTTTGGGAAAGACAATCGATACCCACTGTCTCTGTAGATAACGTGGTGTTTTGTGGGCTTGTCAAGGTTTATTCTCCACCAGGCTACTTCACCCTATCCAAAATGATGGGGAAGAGTAAGTAATCCCGCTGATATTCGTACATATCTATCATTCCTGACATAACTCTTTACAACAGTGGTGGGCAGAACAGCGTCTCAGAAAGCACAACACGTCCAGCCTTGAGGTGGATGAGCTACCACAGCAGGAAACCACGTCAGGCTCTATCAGTGTCAGCCGAGAACACACGTCTGAGGCTGCAGTGGACACAAACTCTCCACAACTGTACTGAGGAGCTTTGACTAATATTAGTCATTGAATAGTGACAGCGTTGTCCAAAATGACAGATCTTACAGCTGCACTACCTTCCAGTAGTTGACTTATCTGAGAGATAACATAAAATTATCGCATCCTTGGTTGTGAGAAGTCCTTTCGATAACATATATTAGGGTTGTGACGGTAACTGCATTATCGATTTACTGCATTACTGCAATACCACAGTCATGTGATGCCTACTGAGGGATTGAGTTCATAACCGTCATCTCGGCATTTGGATGGTTAAAAGGTATTTTGTTCTTACGGTATTTATCGGCTCTATCAGTAATTTACTGCTCCTCCTATGCGTCTCTATCAATCACGCCGCTCACTGCCAACCACATCAAACCAAACCGAGCATGCCCGGCCATCTCCTAAGGCTCTCCATACATTGTCTAAGTTTAGTGCGTGCATCGTGTGTGAGGGAGGGGAAGAGAGCGAGCGGAGTGCGCACTGCTATGAAGAAAGATTTAACTCATTGAAGAAAAGTAGCGATCATTGTGTGGTGATATTGTGGTGTCCTTTCAAACAAATCAACAGTTTAAACTGTAGCGGGGGCATGGAAGTCAGCTGAGTCTGTTTGAGTGTGAGAGAGAGGGAGGGAGAGAGAGAGAAATGTAAGCAGCGAAGTGTGTGTGTGTGTGTGTGTGTGTGTGTGTGTGTGTGTGTGTGTGTGTGTGTGTGTGTGTGTGTGTGTGTGTGTGTGTGTGTGTGTGTGTGTGTGTGTGTGTGTGTGTGTGTGTGTGTGTGTGTGTGTGTGTGTGTGTGTGTGTGTGTGTGTGTGTGTGTGTGTGTGTCTCTCCCAGGACTATCATACAGAAGCTACGCAATTCGTTTATAGTAATCAACCAACTATAGTATTGAGTTGGGCCCAGGATAAACCTAATCCATATTAGCGGTTTCCACTGTACTAGAATTTTGTCGCGAGGCGGCATGGAATTTGACAGAGGCCGCAGCCACCTCGCACATACGCAGGAATACACATAATTAAATTTATGGAACGTTAATGATCTGAATGTCTTTAATTTATTTACAGGATTATCCTTCCGGGTGGGGTACTAAGCAAAAGATGATCAAGCATGTTCTCGAGCAGCCCCAGCAATTAGGAGGGTGTTGATTCCGTTGTGGCAGGATGCTGAAGTCCTAGAATCGTTTTTTGCCGCTCTGAAGAAAGTCGTGGATTTTACAGATGTTCTGTCTGCCTGTTACAGCGTCCTCTGTGAAACCAGTTCCTACAGTTTGTTGTTCGTATCATGTTCATTTACAAGCAGTCTATGTGTCTACGTGTATTATTAGTATTTAAAGAGAAGGGGGGGGCTGGGGATTGGCTGTAAACCGTGGTAATATGCTGCTTTATCACTGCGGTGAATACTAATCCATACCGTCACAGCTATACCATATATAATCACATAAAGGAAACTACAATAGCTTTAATCATTTACCAGACTTTATCCTAACTTATTTTTATAATTATAATAATAGTAATAATAATTATTATCTATTCTATTTGCCCTTGTAAGACACAAACCTGACTTTGATCAGTGTGACGCACGTTGTTTGATGTCACACATTCGTCCATGACTGATGGAGAAAACCTGGTGGCAGACGTTGCAGATTGCCTTGTACAAATTCTAACTTGTGCATCCCAGCGATTACTAATCATTTTCCCATTTCCTTCTGTATTTGTGTAATCTCCTCTTTTTTTTTTTCTGCTGGCAGAGGACGCTTGTACATTGCCTTTTTTTTTTTTTTAATCTGGCACTGCTGTCAGATGTTTCTCTGTCTCTGTTTGGAGTGTTTGGGAACATAACGTGACAGAGAGGCTGAAGGGAGAGCAGGAGGGTTTCCTTTCATCTTATACAGATCTCCCCCTGTGTGGCTCATGACGTAGTGGGTCATCCACCCGGCTCGAGAGGAGTCGATACATCACGTTAAAATAAGACAGATTTTGAGAAACTCGCTCGCGTTAGAAGAGTTTCATGTGTTTTTATTTTTATTTAATTTTTTTAATTCTGCTCCTCTGGGTAGAGCTGTTTACTTTGAGCCATGTTGCTGCGTTTCAAAATCTTTTTTAAGCTTCTTGCATTTTAATTACCCGTGTGCCTCCCTGAGATCCTGAAGCACACTGTCTTAAACTGCTGCTGGTGGTAAACAGTGCACCCCAGTGCTCCCTGTTCAGAGGCCAGTGGATGTAATAACACATCTCCATGGTTAATTCACTGTGAGCTCTCTGCACACAGTGTTATATTCAATTAAACTCACTTGACCCTTACATAAGGAAATAAAATCACACGTGAACATGAATGTGCAGTTTGATATTATTTTATAACTTTATTATAGAAATCCTTCAAAGGACATATTAACATAGTTTTTGAAATGTTTGGAATGATTGACTTATGAATATTGCATGTGAGAGGGTCATTTAAAATTCAAATAACAATTCTGACACATACTGAGTTCTTAAGATATTAAAATCATTTTTCAACATAGTTGGCTTTGAACATCAACAGACCATCATTCAAATTCATTACCAAACACATAGCTTATATAAATATTTTTCAGAGGACCCACTATCAAATAGTGTTCCACCACCTTATTCCAGAAATCTGTCTGTCCGTATGTGGAACACATATTTTAAGAACCGTTCACCTTATCGACTTCACACTCGGCATGTGTTTTGCTAAGGGCCCCAAGGAAGTGCACTGTCCAATTTGTTATGATTTGGACACACGATTCGTTCAATAAACAGACCTTAACTGTTTAGTTGAGCTTGTCTTCTTCTATGTCCTCAGGTAACTAGCTTTTGGCAACTAGCGGGTTCTGGGCTAAAACCGCAATAATAACTCTCCCCCCAGGTCATTGTGATGATTTCATTATTTTTGTATTGACCATATTGGACTAACACAGACATGGTGTCGTGGGTGATGATCTCCATCATGGCAACTATGGCTTTCATAGAATCACTTCCTCTTCATGTATTTGTCAAAGCAAGACCACAACATTTGTTTTGTTGCTGTAAGGCTTTATATTAAGTGGGTTTACAGAGTTTGTTTTTTTTAAGTTGTGAACTTGGGTCTAAAGATGTGTCAATTGCAATTCCATGTATTATATGAAAAAATAAGTTTTAAATCATTAAATTAAGTAAATCATTCAAACTTATATAACCCACAGAAAATTCAATTTCTTTTTATCAAATTAAATATTATGACTATAAAATCGTCACTGCAGATAAACCAGGCAGGATGAACACAAACACTCTGCACTCTGCACAAAGTGTTTATAAAAAGCTCTGCACACAACGTCCAGCACACAAAGAATAAAAAGTGAATGTACATTGTAGAACTGTTTGAACAGGACTCACTAATGACAAGGAATAAATCTGAAGTCGCTGCAGAATATTAACTCAGGCCAAGAGAGTAGCTCATTCCAAACAGGCATATTAACAACGTGAATGAATAAAAACCAAAAGAAGTAGTAGAGACTTCAAAGATGATGAATGGTAGTTTTGGTGGCTGCAAAACTCTAAAAGCCAAAGCTGCATGCTGATGCTGCAATTATTTGCAAGGAAAAGAGGATTTTCTGAGGAAAGACTGTTTTCAAGTGGTCTGTGCAGGCAGATATTTTCTATGCCCTATTCAGCGTTTGTTTAATAAGCATTCGTTTACTTGCACCACATATCTAAGGAAGAATCTTTAACTTCCTGCACCGCATTTTGAAAATGCTTGTTTGGTTGGTTAAGGTGTTTGTGAACTCCGCATCGAGAACACTGAGACTTCCTTCCGCTCTGCTTTGCCTCTTCATGATAGCGTGATAGGACTGATAGGACTCAGTGATTTTTAGAGACTGGGCTATACACCTGTTGTCAGTCAGTTTGCTGCAGATATTTAAGCAGCACGTGAGTCTGATGTAAACTCTTGTCCGAAGATGTGACAGAGGAAACACAGTGTGATATGTGGCTGAGCTCTAATTTAGTCAGACAGCAGAGCAACAGGTGAAGGTGAGGATAAACAAGGTTTGAAGTTTTTCTTCTAAAAGTAAAAGTTCATCATCGACTATGGAGAACTGTATCTGATTCAGAGATGAAGAATCAGCTAATCACTGGCAGGCTACAGCAGCACAAAACAAAGAATTAGTGCAAAGTATTCTAATGAATGCACAAAGGCACTGCAGAGGGAGAGAGTGTTGGCTAAGACGTGCTATTGATCAGGACAGACTTCGCCTTTAAAATCCTAAATACTTTGGGAGTCTGACTTCTCACCAAAGGTGCTTCCAACACCTGCCGCGTTTGTTTCAGCTCAATCGAAATGGGGCATGTTTGCTGATTTCATTCAATTTGGTTTTGGCTGGTGTGAAAGCTTTGAATCAAAGCAAGAGCGAGCTGAACGACGGGACAGCCTGAAACGGAGGGTCCGGGCCCCGCTTCTGAGTGGCCATCTTTCTTTGTGGTGTGAAAGCAAAGCACACCAGCCACAGGACTGTGCGATACTCTGTGATAGTAGATGAGTTGTGCGATTTTAGTTTAAATTCAAAAGTACAGCGTGAAGATAGATGCTATTACATCCATCTGATGATTGTGAACTCTTCTCTTTCTTATAGTGTGTTTTATGTATGTAAAAATGTCTGTAAAGTCTGAAGTAGAGGGCGCTCCTCTTCCCATAAGGAATAATATCAATCAAAATTATAAATCTCAATATGAGTATAATTGGTCCTGATTGGTTTTCCTGTTGAAGTCAGAGTTAAATAACATTTTTCATTCATTACAAAACGGTTACAAATGAGCATTGGATACCCCAGTGTTTTTTGTTATCGTTTTGTGTGATGATACACTTTCTCACACTGACTAAACGGTAGCCTCTCTTGCTTAGAGAGAAGGAGGAGTAAACAATCTTCACATAATATGTTTACAGTCCTCTCCTGGTGTAAACTCTGCTATCTTGTGTTTTTCTTACAGTCTCTGTCAATAGCATGGGCCAGCATCTAGGAAAGAAGGAATCACCCACAGACAGCATGGTAAGTCTTTGCTGTGCAATAGCAACTTTAATGTCTTGTTCTGTGCATGAGGTGTAGTAATAACATGTTGAGATGTGTGCACGTGTGTAAGCATTTTGTGATGTGGGAATGAAGCATGTGTTGGAGTACTTGTTATCAGTATGAACACTTGCCTTTATCAGCAGGACTTTGGACTGTGTTCCAGACAAGCTCAGCCTCCTTCACTCACACTGATTTACTACCTTTACTGCGCTTTCAGTCTGACGAAGCGTGTGTGTGTCTTGAATGTGTTTTTGAAAAAGGCACATTATGTAACTCAGCACAATGGTGAACATTTCATTATGTACCTTTCTTCAAATGCAGTGAATTTATGTCCAAGGTCTATGGATAGATATATTTATAGAATTTTTTTATGTGATTTGATTTATTTCTGAGCCGCCTACATGTTTGCGGCAGCAACTGCTTACAATTGCTCTGAAACAAGGATTATATACATTATGCATTAACAAAAATACATAATGTCTATTTCTTAGATTGTTAATTGTTGTATATTTTTTATTCTCAGTAATTGTAAAAACATGAAAATCATGCACTCTGACACTTTTTGGAAGGTCAGCTTTTAGAGTATCTCTGCGTAGGTACATTTTTATATAGTTTGCAAGCTGCATTTTAAAACAATCATTGCTGTAATTGTCAGCATCCCACTCTTAATTAAACTGTGTTGTCATGGCAGCTACCAATGCACAATTATTCTCCATGGCTCTTGTGCCCTATAATAACCCTTCAAAAAACCACAACCCTCTCTGCAACAGCGCATCCCATATGAACTGGAGAGAGGAAATAGATGATTGTGTGCATCAGGGCTGACACTAAAGCCAGGTACACATCTCATGTAACCATTAATGGCTCCATGATCATCTGGAAGGTTCAGCTGTCTGACGCAGATAACTGACCATCCATATACTGTGCCTACAAATCATTATTTCACTCCAGCACTTTCACTACCCTGGAAGTCCATTTTTTGGTATTTTTATCAGGGCAGAAATGAAAAGTGTAAAACCGATGTTTCAGTGCTCTTGCATCATGTAATGTGTTGAACCAGATGCTTTATACAGGGAATTAAAGACTCACAGTGCAGAGAAAGGATGTTACGCCAGTTGATGGACTGTGCTTCCTCCTGTTACAGTATAGTGTTGGAACAAGAGTATATATTGCATTGAGAGCATCAGGCTGGAACTGTGAGTTTATACCGTTAAGATAAGGAAAATAATCAATCCTTTATAGTGGTACTCAACAGAAGGTGTGGCATGGCAAGTAAGATGGAGTCTAATGACCAATTATGTCCAATTCTGTAATAACAAACAAGGTGCTCTTCTGTGTCCCTGGAGCTACTTAAACTAAGCAGTCTGCCTCTCAGAGTGCTGTAATTCAAGAGAGCAAATATGTTTGAGAGATAGTTTTTTCCGACACCTCGTTCTGTGACGTGAGTGCAGACATTACAGGCCGGGCAGACACTGCTGCTGTGTGCTGAGCACAGAGGAGGACCATGCGTAAACTAGGCCAGTAATGTGATTTAATGACATTGTGTAATTAACCCTAGCCTTGTTTAAGTCCCTTTTTGTCGCAGCTTTTCACTGCAGATATAATGACTTTGACCTATTATGGCTGTGGCTGCAATCAGATTTGAAGAGGATTGCGAGCTTGTTGTGAGAGGACCCTCACCCCAGACTGGGAGCAAGGACAAGCGAGGAGGTGAAGAGAGAAGAAAAAGAACGAAACAAATGTCAGCATTTGGGGCTAACCGCATATTAAGCTTCAGTTTGCCTTTGGTCTCACTACCTGGAGGGTGCCTGTTATGGGCAAAGTATCATGTTGGCGTGCTGGGGAACAAGAGACCCCCGACCAGCAGGGAGGCTGAGGGCTCAGCCTGCAGGTGATGTGTTTCCTTTGCCTGCAAAGCACACCCTGAGGAGAATCCGAGCAGGAGTCGGGGTGTGAAGCTGACAGGGAAGGTGTTAGAGCAGTATGTTGCACCGAAGCAGCCTTATTCATTTATTTAGCTTTGTGGTTAAGCTTTGTGTGTCCCCCTGTATCTGTCATTTCCTTTCCCCTTACTTTCTGTGGGATTGATTATCGTGACACAAGTCAATTCACAGTTCTGGCAAAACCGCCCAGTTGTCATAGTGACAGTGGAGCAGGAACAGAGCGTGACACAGTAAGGAGGGTTGTGTTTGGATGCTGTTGTCTGAGTCGTGATCCTGCTTCCAATCCCTTATCATTTCAGGAAGGGTGAAATGTACCTGTCTCTCTTTAATCACACCTCATCAGAGGCTGTGACAACATGTTTCGCTCTCAGGCGCCTGAAATGTTCATACTGCTGATAATTTACAGCCATAAAGTCCACTTGGAATTATTGTAACACTGGCCCCAGATTGGTTTTGGAGTTGCCTTTCACATATGAAGATTGTTCTGATCCGACTTGTCACAAAAACAGGAACGTATCCGGAACATTCAGACGAGGGGTGGCGCCTGGTAGAACAGGACATGACGTATAAATTCTGCTGCGGTTTTAATTTATAGTACATCAACACCGGTGTTGGCCCTTAGCGCCAAAAGCTCTTGAATCTGATCGTCTTTCCAAGTTGACGTCTTATTCTGTGTCTTCTAGGCGATTGACACCTCTTTTTAATCCTGAGATATTTGTATTCTTTTCGTTTTCTTCAGTTGCGTAACCGTCACATGTTATATATGTCATCAACATGCACACTTGCATGAATTTGACATTTTCCTGCTGTATTCTGACAAGGACTCACTCAGACGGCTGGCAAGAAAGGTTCTGGGAAATGTCCTAACCATCTGACTCTGACATTCTGAATGGTTAATTCACACCATAAGAATGTGGACGAACTAGACCTCCCGATTGGTTTAGATTCACGACTGAAATATATCCGCAATAGTAGGGGAGTTCAATAACAAGATATCAAGAAAATATTCATCCTCTTTTATCCTCTCTCTGGATGGGGGCGTGCCAACACTGAATTACAGACAGAGGCATGTAGTGTTGTATGCTCAAATCTTGCCAGATTTACCCAGCCTGAAAATTCTTCAATAAATAAACCAAAGGGTAGTCACCCAGTCAATATAGCTGATTCTACAAATTCAGTCATTTTATACACACTTGGTTGATAATAACAGAGAAAATCAACAAATAATGAATCCACCTGTAAAAACGCATCAATTTCAGACACACCTTATATTTCTGACCCCACATGGTGTTTGTGCAGATCACTGGCCAATCAGAGACGATCAGTAGACCTCGACTTGAGGTCTACTGATGCTGAACAATCAAAGATTAATCTATCTCAGCAAAGTCAGAAATACAATTTTTCTACTGACAGTAACATTGAGACCACAGTGTGGTACAGCCAAAGACATACTGCATTTTGAATCAAGGACATACAGTCACTGTCACTTTTCTCCATTTGACATGACTCCCTGGCTCTTGCTTAGGGCTGGGCGATAAAATGATAGATTTGATAGAAATTTACGACATGATCGATATAACGTCGATGGAGCTCATTACATCCTTGTTTTGACTGACAACACGAACAACCAATGACAATGAGAAAAGCACTGTGCCGAACCAATCATGTGGCTAGAATAGAGTCAGCACAGAGCGGAGGAGCAGCAGCAGCACACGTGCTAATGTTTGGGCTCCTGCAGAGAGGTGGACGACTCTGCATCAATGCAGTGACTGAACATTTGATGTTTTCCGCTACGTTGATTGTTTTAGGGGTTTTCAACTGCTGAGTAATTATAACCACAGCTGCTTCATGATCTAGACAGACGCTCATTAAAGGTCAGATTGTCCTTTATGTGTCAGAGTCTCTGTCGGAGTCTGCTTCCTCCTCACTTCCCCTCTGACCTGAGTCTCACTCTACGTTTTAACAATAAGCATCATCACTGATCACACGTTATTAGGACACGTACAGGACTGATGTTTACTTTGTGTTGGTTTGAGTCGCTCCAGAGTTTATGAGATACACGTTTAAACCTGCTACACAACATGAGAAGTAACGTGACGCACACAGTCAGGACATCGGGGTTAAAGTGACCGGAACGATCCGGAGTCATGATCCCACATCATCGGTTAATAACTAAATACACATGATTATCAGTTCCTGTGTGAGGAGGGACCGAGACGAGCACACACACACTCCTGCAGACAGAAGTTCTTTCCGCAGATTACGACGCAACGCAGTGTTTTACCTTCTTTGCTGCAGAAGAAGCAACGCCCCATTTATCCAGGAACATGTTTTTTTTATAAAGATCAGTTCTAAGTGTGAGTGATTAAAAAAGATCATAGGAGCAGAGTCACTTGTTGACCTGCGCAGAGTAATAAATTATCGTGATAAGATTTTTTTCCATATTGCCCAGCCCTACTCTTACATGATTTCTGAAGCTAACCTTCAATGTTCATTCCGTGGTACATGTATTAGCTACAGTACAGTTCACAATCAGATGTTGCCACAAGTAATTTTGTGAAATCACAAACCAGTGTCAGATCGAGGATTTTTGTAAATTGGGTTCAATAAAGGGGCCACAATTTACACAGAGGAGCCAATTACATGTCCAACATCCACGCACAATTCCTGATTCAGTAAGGTGCACGTTAAAGTCATCCCAAAGCCACATATCATTGAATATATGTTTTAAAATGTTTGAACTCCTTGACAAATGATCATATTTATTAAGAATTAAGTAAGTACTTTTTTTAAAGACCACTGACAGGAAAGGGGCACTTCAGGGGCCAATCAGATTTCAAATGGGACACTGGCCCTGCCCCTGGATCTGCTTCTGTCACAAACAAAACATTTGATTATGTGCAATTCATATTTTGAATGCAGGAAATGACACAAAAATAGTTCAAGTGCATTACTTTAAGGTATGTTGCTTACATCCTTTTTTTTCGTTGGCTACATTTATTGTCTTGTTTTTTAATTTCCAGTTGCTATTGCCATATTTAAGTACAAGTCAAATGTCATGTTCCCACGTCTAATATTTTTTAATACATGTCCATATTTTGGAGGTCAATGTACCAGTGAGAGGCCGCAGGTTATTAAGTTAGGCAATAATATTATTTGCAGCCATCACAAATGATCATGCTTTTTTAGGTTTAAGTAATTGAGTACCAGCCTCTCAGATTCAATTTATTTTAGTTTCCCTTCCACTTTGTCTGGTGGAATTAATGTTTTAAAACGTCTGACATGAAGGCCGAGTCTCCAGATGAGGGAGCTTGAGGCTCAGTTTGTAGCCAATTAGAGCTCTCTATGTATTGAGACCAGCCCAGCCGGCTTGACCCTGTCTCTGCTGTTCCTCAGTGTGAGATCTGTCTGAAGAAGATCTGAATCCTAACTAGTTTTTCTTCCCTATCCCGAGACTTTACCGATTTGATTTGCACTGACTTTGTCGTTTGTCGTTGGAATGTTAAACAACACATCAGCTTTTTCCTCATTCTGTTTGAGTTATGACATATTGAAGAATGTTTGCTAAACAAAAATCTACTGAATCTTGATATCATGTTATTTTCTCTCAGTGATGCACAAAATATAAGCTTTTGAGAGGCTTAAACAAAAGTACCATTCAATTTCTGAATATTATCTTTCCGGTCTGTGGCAGTTTGGCTCAAAACTTAATTACTTTCATACAGCTGAATAACAAAGATATGTGATTGTCTTCTTGACCTCTGAGGAACATTATTACGATGTAAACGCAGCCTTTTGAAGATACAACCAGGCTCCACAATGTCTCCTGCTTTTTATATATGAAATATGAATATGAAATGCACATGCTCCATTGGTCTTACATCTCTAAGATGTGGACAGGATGAAACACTGAAGGGTTCCTGTCCTTGTATCTGTCACTGAACACGACTGGAGGGGACTTGGATTCCTTTGAAAGTATCAAATCAGCCAAACCCTGGAAGATGTTGAAATCACTGCACTCTTCTTCCCCTCTTTCTACTCGAATGTAAGGAGTACTTAGGCACCCTAGTACTGAATGAGGATCAGGCAGCTGAGAGAAGCTGAAGTGCATCCACCTTGGCTGAGTGTGGCAGCCTGAGACACCCCTCAAACAAGCTGAATACACACGCTCACAAACATTAGCCCCCATGTCTTTTAATGCAAGATCATTTGCAACAGCTCTCACACAGCTTGACAGACAATACATTAAAAATGCCCTTGTAAGTGAGTGTTTGCTTGTTAATGTTCCAGCACTTAGTTCAAAACTTTCTCTTATCACTCGGCACATGTACAGTGAGAAGGTTGGCAGATTAGCCACTTGAATTCTTACCAAAACGCAGATTCAGCAGCAGAAACAGCAGATTCTTGATTTCAAACAGAGGTATGAATCAGTCACTATCTGAAATGGCCGCTATCTCAGCAGCAATCTACCTCATCAAGCTAATATTTGTGCGTTAGTTTAAAATTCGGACTGCGGCTGGAAGATCAAGCTGTCATTTCGTTCCAGCATAACGGCTCGGTTGTTAAGGTTACGTGTTCACATTTGAGGGTGAGGATTAAAGACGCTATGCTGCCTGTGTGCAACATCCATTTCAAACTATGTTACCATCACTGTCCACAAACTTCCATGCGTATTTATGTCGGTGTGGTAGTTAAGCAACACATCCACTAGAGGGCAGGGCAGAGTCAAGAGTTTCTGGCTACAACAAACATTGCGAGAGTGGAGGAGGTTGCGAGAAGATTCCTCTTAAGAAAGTCCCTGTGACTGGGTAACGACATGTCGAGAGACATACCCGTAGTTTCTTACAAACACGCAAAGTCTCTCCTTAAAAACTTCCACGGACTACGGACTTCACCCAGAGTTTGCCTTTCACCCATGCACAACACAGCGGGGGGTTCTCTGCACAGACTCGTTCACAACAGCAACAATTCCTCTGCATTATTCAGGCGAGAAGTGAAGCAGCAGGGTGCAGCAGGCAGAGGCAGGAAGTGAAGTATTAACTCTGCTGCGGAGATCATGGGATTTTCTTGACAACACACAGACACCGGTGTCAGCTCCTATCACCACGGACTCTCGACATCTTCGTCAGTATCTTAGCGGGGGATCTTTTGCTGTCTTCACACAAAGACTCTTTCTTCTGACTTTATACTAGAAGGCCAGGCCGAGAAAGTGCTCAGAAACTGCGGAGCGAGTTCGGTGCACGTCTGAAAGCAGCTTAAGGTCCTTTCACTGGACAATATTGCTGTTCACAGGAGGCGTTCAGGGGATAAGCAATCAGTACAAATAATAAGAGTCAGTTCTCACCATTACATCAGCACAGGTGACGTTTTCACAGACACGACACTAGAGCAGAGGTGGGGAACATCCAGCCTCTGGGACAAATACAAACCACAAGACAACGACCTGGTAGACAATTCATAAGTTCACAAAAATCAAAGGTGGTTCGTGGGCAGACGGAAGTGCACATTCACCCACTGACTGTCATCTGAGTGGATCCTGGAAATAGTGCGGCATTAAAGAGGTTATAATTATGTGGGAGATTATGTACATTTCTGTGATCGTGGTCTATAATTCAGAGGAATATGGCTTGATTTAGAAAACTCAGACGTCAGATGAGGACAGAGAACAGCTGGAGCCTTCAGAAAAAACTGTATAATTGGCAAGTGTGAGCTGCTTTCGTCATCTCACTTACATTCCGCAGGCTCAGGCTTTTTGGGCATTATCACAATATATAATGTGCATTGAAAGAAAAAACATTAAGGCAACAGCATAAAGGCAACACAAACAAATATGGAGGAACCTGAATGCGTCACAGAACAGGGTAATAAATGGGGCAATGGGGTAATTCCAAAGGACTCCGACCAACCAAGATATAACATGAAGCCTAAGCTCAAAACATGACCATATGTTGAAACTTTGCATTATCGTGAGAAAAATATTATACTTGGGTAATTACCTATTTTTATCAAGAATATGATTTTAAGTGTAATAAGCAATGGGCCTCTCTATAAACTATGTTTGTATTTATTCACTGAATTTGTATAAAACATGATATGTCTTGATATGTATCTTTATCTGGATATGAAACAAGCTTTATCAGAATTTGAGATTATGGTTATATCGCCCTAGGTCAGGCGATGTTTCACCATCTCCTGCATCGACCTGAACAAGAGCTATATTTAATAAGCCACCATTGGTCTGAAGTCACGCTGACAGCATCAAGCTGTTGCTCTGGTCAACATGGGAATAATCGACAACGTTATTCTTCTCCTCCATGTTCTCCTATCGACCCATTTTTGAATCGTGACGGACAGATGCAGTTGAAGATAATAATTGGAAGCAACAAGCTAATGGTATTTTGAAAGGTGAATGATTTGCAGTACATGGGTCCAAATTGTTGTTTAGTCTCTTTAGTGTTATTGTTTCACAATATGGTTTGTATTTTAACTGTTTTACACACTGTATAGTGTCTGAGGCCACTTTCCCATCTCAGATTCTTGGACTCCTCTTTATCTCAAAGTGCAAATCGTGTGCTTTTTTCTAAATTCCAGAAAGCCCCATTACATGCAAGTTGAACCATTCCAATCAGCTCCTGGAATGCTCCTGGAGAATGTTTGGAGTTTGCTAATTTTATACACTCACAAAAAGTACAAAGCTGAAAACTGACACAAGACACCTGTATCTTTGCGTGTGGGTGTGTGTGAACAAAATCCAACAAAGGTTGAATGCTTAGTATTCTGTGGGAATACAATGATAATCTAAGCTTTATCATTCCACAAAAATCCATGTACAATATCTCATGCTCTCTCTGCTATAACAATGGTTCAGGTACTTTGGATCAGCCCTTTTTCTTTTTCTTGCCACTTCAGCCAATTTCCTACTATTTTATATATGCATTCTTAATGGGAATAATTTTTCTTTCACTTCACATTTTATTTGACTTTGTATACAACTAATATGAACCTATTTAAATACTTGTCTCTGGTTGGATGCTCCTGCTCAAGGTATGTAATTAGTTATCTATAACTTTAAATTGTATTAATAACTAAATAAGAAATTTGATTGACAGTGGTTAAACAAGCATGGCACTTGTTATCCGGTTCCTGATTGGTGAGCGTTCAGCTGACACCTTCCCACTTCAAACCAGTAAAGAGAGCACAACACACATTAATACAACCATCAAGGTAATATCTTACATAAATAAACAAAAAACTGTTATAACCCACTTAGAAGTGGTTTCAGGAAATCTCTTATTAAGAAAAATATATTCATCAATTCATCATCCTTTTGACTTAAAGAAGATTTGACTAAGTTTGTGAATAGCAGTAAAAGTAAAATTCTTCTTCTTCTTCTTCTTCTTCGTTTGGTTTATTGGCAGGTGGCAACCAATGTCAAGGTGCATTACCGCCATCCACTGTGTGTTTCAATATCAATAAATCATATATATATATATATCAATATCATACTTCTTCCAAAAAAGTAAAGGTATAAGGCCAGTCTTTTAAGATAACAATCACACTCTATAGTAGGAAGAGTCAAATCTAAATCGAATATTTGGGTTAGGGTCTGATATGAAGAGATAACACATCTCTTTATTTCAAAGTATTAACATAATTTGTTTACGTGATTTTAAGGTCAAACACATTTTCATAAGTATGGTGCACTTTGCTGGTGTCTGTATGATTTACAATGGTAAGTGCTTGCTCACCACACTTGTCCACGTCCCCCCAGCTCAGGACTTTGTTACATGCACTTTCCTGTATGCTCATTTCATGTTGATCAAAGTGCCCACAGTTTTTGAAAAAGTGTGTTGATTCCCTCATACTGGCAGACACACTCAGGAGTGGAAATGTTGAAGTGCTAGGACAGAGAGGTTCAGGTTTTTATTTCATATATTCTAATAGCTGTGTGTGTTGTGCCTAATGTGTTTTGTTGTGCATAATGTGTTGTGTTGTCTGTAATGTATTGCGTTGTGCGTAATGTGTTGTGTTGTCTGTGTTGTGTTGTCAAATTGAGGAAGATGTTTTCCTACTTTGCCTGTGTTTTGTCTACTTGCATGTGTTTTCTTAAGTTGCGGTGCGTTGAGCTCTCAGGGCCATGATACATAACAATTTGCTGAACAAACATCTATGAACTTGACTTGACGTCTCTTTAAGTTGTGTTTGTTTTGTGTCCCACTGCCAGGTTCTTTCCCCGCAGCCGTCTGCAGTGACAGCTAAAGAAACTTTTGAAATGTTTCACTGTAGATTATTGGAGCCTGGCACTTTTGTTTTTTCAATATCAACTGATAGGATCTTAAATGGGTGTGATCGTGCAAAACGTTTTAATTAAATCACAGACTTTGTATCAAGAGAAGCATCACCCCCAGGCTCTTCTCCCACCTGACACTGTGACATCTGTGTTGACTTTACAATTTCAGTAACCTTTTTTCTATTCTGCGCATGCACATGCTCATTCTGTGCACATGCTCACTGTAGCATTTTACCTCAAGGGCTCAAGATGAATATGATAACATGTAGTCTATTGGCAGATTGTTACTTTTCAACTATCAACTACTTTTTACCTCCCCCAAGGAGGTTATGTTTTCACCCCTGCCCCTTTTTTTTGCTGGTTTGTATGTAGTGATTACCACAAAACCTGGTGGAAGGAGGTGGTATGGGTCAGGGAAGAACATGAATCCAGATCATGGGGTGAATCCAGGAATCTTTTTTCACTTTCTTCAACATTTAGTTTTTTTTACTTTTTCACTGATTTCCCAGGAAATAATTAATGGAACTCGAAGACAATTAGCAGTAAGGAGACTAATCTCTATTAGTGTGTGCAGCTTAAATGAATGCCAGGGGACTATTGGGCCTTGTTGCAATTATGCACGCTACTGAGTGCCATTCTAGTTCCATCAGGTTTTGCCTTGTTCGGACTCGGTGCCATACTTTCTGACAATTGTGAAGAATAATCTTGCAAAAGCAAACTTTCATCAAGATGCAACCAAAAAACTGTATCACATGTTACATTGATGTCACATGGATACGCTTAATAAATATATACACAATTATGCAAAATGGATGAAGAAAAACATCAATAAAAATATCAGTAGTGTCGCAAATACATCAGACTGTGTCAGCTTTATCTGTTTACCAGCTGTTGTAGGGCTGAATACTGTAGCAGTTAGAACCACCCTGTTTGACTGGATCAAAACTTTAATTACAACTTTTTTAATTTTGTACATCCATCCATTCTTCCATTTGTGTCTATAGAAGATGAATCAGTGTAGGCTACTTTAAATGTCAAGAGCAATAGGAAATCACAAGAATCCTGTTCAAATCCTGATGAAAGCCACTGATAAGACACGTACAGTTCAGAGCTGGCATCAGAATGAGTAAATCCTATTCATAGAACATGATTCAAAATTCATAGCAGCTTCTTTTGAGTATTAAATGAATAAGTCTGAGTCTAATTCTGCTGTAATTACAAAGCCTAATAGTCTAATAGCCTAAATTGCTGTAACTGTCTCTCTCGCGCATTCTCTCTGTGGCCGTCTCGTTCTTTGCTCTGTTGCCATGGTACCTCAGCGCCTCACCTCTTAAATCTGTTTTTGTCCTCCTATTAAAGGCTTCTTCACCTGAACCCAAAGCGGCGCCGACAGCAGAAGCAGCAGCACCAGTAGCAGTAGTAGCAGCAGTAGCAGAACCTGAATCACAAGACGAAGTCTTCGGTAAGAACACGTCTTGAATGTTCATGCATATTGAGGTGGTAGTAAGCATGATCAGGAAAACCCAGCACCCTGAGCAGACTAACCACCATCAATAGAATCTGTCCTGCTGTCTAATGTGACTGATGATTCCTCCGTTATCAAATTGCAGCAGCCTCTAGAGCCTTTGTGCTCAATTTCTAATCAGTGAATGTGGTTTGGTGCAGAAGAGCATTAATGTTCAGTAAATATGAATATGCAATCACAACATTGTCACTCAATGATGGTCAAAATTTACTGCTTTACGATTTTTCAGATATCATAATTAAAAGTGAAATGAAAGTTTAGTTTTTCATTAATTTAGCTCTTTTTAAGGCCTTAGTCTTAAATCATATATGACAAATATATCACCATGAAATTAGTGGAATAAATCCTCATGAACACAGTAACTCCTGCAGTGCATCATTTGACTGAAGTGAACAGCCTGACCTGTAAAATGTTCGCTCTTACCAATGATGAATGAAACATAGTGGTTTGTGTAAGACTGTAATTATTCCTTATTATGAGAAAATGTTCGAAGTCAGTGTTCCACTCACCTCCACATCTCATTTGTCACAGTTCTGCTCTCAGGGAAGTTCAGTCCCGTTCATTGTGATGTGTTTGGTGTTTAAGGGCAGGGGTTAAAAAGTTCCTTTGTAATACTACAGCTCAGCAGATGAGGGCAGAGTCTGATCCATAACAAAGGCCTTCTGTCACGTTGGCACTATGCTCATTGAGTTCAACGCTGGATATTTTTTTACTAAATGGGATGAAGCGGATTATCCCTGAGGACAAAGAAAATGTTCAATGCTCGTGCAAATTTGCTGAATTATCTTTTTTTCTATAAAGCAACAGCTCAGATTTAAATGGACCTTCTGCTGAGATATTGTAAATTAAGCACTTTATTTTGTACAGCAGATTATTTTATATAAATTGCTCATAATAGACCAAGATACTGTATGTCAAATATTAAGAAATATAAGCTCTACTAAGACCTTAGATAAAATACAAGTTTATGAGACATTTCCTATGAAATTGACTGCTCTAATGTCCTTTTTTCTTTCGTGAATGAAACCATTAGTGTCTCTGAAGCTTCTGTTGGCTCTTGTCAACTTTGATGATTGGAACTGAGTGAAAATGCCGCCTCAGGCGCTTCTCAGAGTGAGGGAAATTATTTGTTTTTTGTCCTTGCATACAATATTGTGTTGTGGCCAACCACCCGGAGCCAAACATCATCTACCGACTTAGTGTGTTGGCTTCTCGTGGCTTCTTGTTTGAACTCGGTGGCATGCCAAAAAAAAAGTAATCACACCCAGTAATGAGGAGAGACAGAGGTTTGGGAGGAGGAAGGTTGGTTATTCACTCTGCGGGAGAATGAAACCTTCAATATGTTGGCCTCGTTTGTCTCGTAGGAACACGGAGCATTCAAGAGATAGGGGGATGGAGTTTTCTTGTCTCTGCGTCAGTTTCCATTGTTTTCAGGGTGAGCTGAGGTGAAATGCAAGAGAGGGGAAGGATTTGGCCACGTTAACTCACTGCAAGAGCAAAGGAGATATAATAGTTTGTTTGTGTAAGCCTCTTTGAATGTGCGTGGGTGAACAGCATGAGATGTAAATGTCTGATGCTAAAACATTTTTGCTCGTTTCTGCCAATACAGAGTCAGCAGCCATTGTAAGTGTTAAGAGCATCACTGTCCCCATCCTCTAGAGCTGTCCTCTTCACAGGGCACCTCACAGTTAGATAAAATGTCTTCACTCAAACTGCAGAGATGACACAAATATTTGTGATATATGGTGGACTATAAATCTCACGAGCATAAATCCTATGTTTTATTGCCACTACCTCTACAAGGGATGAATATCAAATGATGCTTGGGCTGAAATTGCCATTTTTGCTTCAAAGTGCAATTTTTACAGGAGCTGCAGTTTTCTTTAGGCTATAACTCGAATAATTAAACTAAAAGATATGAAAGAGTTGGCAACAATCTCACCAGCAAATTTACTCAGCTACAGCTAATTTACCCAATTTCTGTCTCCTGGCTAAACTACAAATGTGAATTCCAAAAATTGACTCTCCACATACAAGTATCAGTAACCACGGAGATTTTTTAATGGAGGGATTTTGAAGATTAAAAAGAGAAACTGTATTTTCTACAGCTCAAAGAGACCTGCGGAGTGACGCATACTAATCCTTATAAATGTTCGGACTGATTACATCGTGTAAATTTTACATAAGTAGTTCGCAGCAAGATCAGTAGTTTTTAAGTTAGGACCAAAAGACAGACACTGCAGAAAAGTATTTGACTTCAGCGTTTCAGTGTCTCATAATATGGGTTTGGACTTACTACTGTAAACCTGCATTTCAGGAGCTCCAGGATAACATACTGTTAAACATGCTGGTTACTCAATCTTAGCTAAATTAGTTAATTTTACTTTTAAATAAAAAAGCCTGGTCATTAGAACGTTAGTAACCTAATCTCTACAAACATATTCTGCATGTGAATATGCAGTACCTGTAGCCTTCTGGTCTCAGTTTCTGGTTTGACCAATCACATTCGAGCAGGCATTGGTTTCCCGCAGGTAAACCGTCCGTATTCAGATGGCTGTTAATAGAGGTTAGAGATTAGCCAACTGATGGTGGTCTGGACCTAAAACACCTACAAAAAGTATCACAAAAAATCCAGTCGTAGATGTCGTCTATCAACTTTATTCTTGTTCAGACAATTGACGATGGGCCCCGAGAGTGATTACAACCTGCTTATTCAACACTACTGAATGTAAACTACCAACACACACACACACACACACACACACACACACACACACACACACACACACACACACACACACACACACACACACACACACACACTGATTGTGTCTATTCCATTGGTTAAGGTCTTCTGATACACACAGAGCAGTATTGATTGATTATACAACAATGCAGAATCATTCAGTCTGCATTAGGGGGTGATGCGCACTAACCAACTGATTTTCAAAGAAATGTCAATATTGACCTAATATTATGCTCAACCTATTTATCAGCCAACTCTCTCTCTCTCTCTCTCTCTCTCTCTCTCTCTCTCTCTCTCTCTCTCTCTCTCTCTCTCTCTGTTTGTGTGCTTGTATTGAATGTGTGTTTTCTTATTTTATGCTACAGCAGAGTAATCATGTCTCCTTGTGCAAAAGGAAATATATATTACAAACTTGCTGTTCTCACTTATTCTTATCAACAGCAAAGCTAAACCTAGCAAAGGCTTCATCAGGTTGATCAGTTGGCTACTCGATACGCTTCCTCTCCGGCAGCTAATTATTGTCCCTTGTGTTTAACACTCGTCAGCATGGGGCAAACATTGCGGATCCACCATTGACACGTGCAATACTTCAAAGCAGCCACCCACACAACACGCTTGTACTCTTTGGGGAAAATGTATTATCAAAGGAGGGACAAGAAGTTATCTGACATACTGAAACTAACTTTATTACTAATCAGGGTTGTTTAATGCTTCAGTGACCTTTGTCTTTTGGTTTCACATCACCAGTGATGAAACGTGACTATTTCCTCAGATGCTTCTGTCAACTCATGATAAAAAAACCAAATTAATTAGGATGCAGAAGTGGCAAACTCATTAAAACGGGAGGTAAGCAGCAAAAAAGCTGGTAAATGAAGGCAGGTGAGTTTAGAAGCTGTGCATAATGAGTAGCTTGTCTTAATTCGTTTTCTGGAGGGGTGAGTGGAAATCAAAGCTCTGACATGGTGTGTGTTTCTCAGTTATTGGTAAAAAAAAGCTGCTTAAAACTTCTGAGTATTCATTTGTAGATTCCACTTTGATGTGTAATGTTTAATCAATGCTCAGTCGGCACTGCTCTCTAGTGTATAAAAATCACGTATTCTTTTAACTTTCTAACTTTGACTGAGGGAACATTGCTGTTAGCCACATTAAATCCTTCCTCTCATCTGTGCATCAAGGCTGAACTAATCTAGAGCCATTAGGTTCATTCGCAGCGCGGGTTAAAGGAAATACAAGGAATTTCCACCAAATTGACACAGCGTGAGTGGTTTATGACGGGCAGTTTAGCGGCACTTTATTGGAGCCTGCTTTGGTGTGGTTGTCATCAGCGGGCGTCATGACTCATCTCGGCCTGTCCAGTGTCTGGGGATGTCTCCATGCAGCACTTCCTGTTTGCAGTGCTTTTCCACTAAATAGCAAACACCACCATCGGCCGTGCGGCTGTTAAAAGCCCATTACGGCTCCATTACCTGGCCCAGCCTGAAACAGGCCCCCATTCGGCAAAACAGACCCACTCTCTCTGTCTGACTGCCTGTTCCGTCCTGACTCTGTCTGGGTCACAGTTTCTTCATCACCACAGGCTGACCTGAGGAGAAGCCAGCAGCAGTTGCGGATAAAAACTCAGGAGCGCCAGAGAACATTGGGATGGACTTAGCAATGTTTGCTTGACAAGACATTGTCGGGCAAGGGTTGCAGATGGTTTTGTTTGTTGTGAACATATAGATAATGGGCTAGACAATCCTTTCAGAGGTGTCCTGTTAAGTAAGCTTTTTTCTACCCTATAAAAACTACTCCTTTGTCAATCAGCGTGCTTCAGAAGTAATCATAAAGTGAAATGGATCACAAATATTTATTATTTCTCTTTCAGAAGTATCAGGAAAAATGTTTGTGCTGTTTTCAAACCTAGCAGCATGGATTGCAGTCCTGCAAAGCATTTACAGTGTCGCAATATACAATAAACAATCACATTATTGATTTATTTTTGGGGGGATTTTTCCTGGTTCCTCTGTGATGCACACTTGTTATTTTTACCCAAATTCCAGTTGGATTAGATGGTTGAGTTAAGTTAACTCAGTAATTCAAGTTTGAAAAAGTTTTTGCAATCTTTCAGAAAGATTTGTGCCATCGTGTCCTCCGCCTCTTGTTAACGCCAGAATCCGAGTCTTGCGGTGTTAAGTATTTGAGCATTGAGTTCACAGTCATCAGATGTCAGAGGAAACATTAGAAAATGGCTGGCAGGAATGTGAAGTTTTCATTAGAATTAATGAAATACAAATTATTAAAACTGGCAAAAAAAGTGATATAGTTCTCTTAAATTAAGGGAAGAGAGAAGCCATCTTTCAAAAACGTTTCTGACTCTTTCTCTGAGGCAATTTGCTCCAAAGGATTGACTTTTCCTTGAATAATTACTTTGTTTTTATGCTTCAGTCTCCTCCACCAAACATATTCTCATGAATAACACTTTAATGAGATGAATCAATATGGTGACCTAAGCTCTTACATAGTGGGTCAATTTGTTCTCCTGCAAAGAATCGGTTATATCAAAAAAGCATTTGTTGGTGTATTCGAGGAGCTTTGACAATACAGTAGCAATGTATCTTTAATTATCCTTATACATACATTCTTTCATTTAAGCATACACAGGCTTTTAAAGCAAGTTAATTCCTCCCAGTATGGAGTATTGTGTCACCACTAGAAAGAGAGAGGAGAGTTAGAAACCTGAAAAACTTCATGGAGTCAAACCGGTCCTGAGTGAGAGAACCCATGCTCTCTTAGGGATTAGGTTTGAAAACAGCACGAACATTTTTGGGACATTTAACACTTCATTTAATGGTTGATTAAAAAAACGTTTCTCGTTTTTTACAATTTCTGTTCTTTTCTAATGTTTGACAAAAATAATTCCCGAGGTGTGTATAATTCCCCTTTGTTCTCTCTCTGGAGAAAAAAAGAAACGAAATAAAACAAAGCTTATTATTATAACTTGAAAAGAGCCCATGCAGTTATTAAAGTAATCTACCGAAAAGCCGTGTGTGTGCTGTATACCCACGCTGCTGTGATTAAACTCTGTATGAACTGAAAATCCTGACCTTTTTTAACATAAATTAGGTTTTACTTCACTTTAAATTCCATATAAACCCAGTCATTGTTTTGTAGTTCCGCGAGGTGAAAACAGTGTTTGTACTTAATAAAGTGGGCTAATAATAATAATAATAATAATAATAATGAAAAAATTAATGATTAGACATAATTCATATTCACAAACATTGATCTTGGCATAGATTTAATCATTAAAGGCTTCCTCTGCAGTTTTTGACCTCTATTCATGCAATGTGACAACAAAGCAGTGTTCAATTAAATAAATGAATATAAGACTGTGTGACATGAAACTTGATCACAGAAAAACAGTGAAAGGACAATAACAATAAAGAGATTATAGAAGAAGTAAATGGTGACAACAGAGCGATAAAAAGACGACCTCACATGAAAGTCAGTCTATAAAAATGAGAAGAGATTTAAAAGAAGTCCCTGACTCTGGGGGGCCTTATCTCCGGGTTGTTCCAAAGCTGAGAGACCCTGATGGCAAAAGCACGGTCACCTTTAGTTTTCAGCCTCGATTTTGGAACAGCCAGCAGGGTTCCACCTGAGAATCCAAGGCTCCGGTTAGGCAGATGAGGGGTCAACATGTTTATGATGTAGTTTGGGGCCAGTCCCCAGCATGCTTTGAAAGTGATTAGTAAAATCTTTAAATCAATTCGAAAACAGAGAGGGAGCCAGTGGAGAGAAGCAAGTATCTGGGTGATGTGAGTCTGTTAAAACCTGTAAGAAGCTTATTAACCATGATATACAATTCTCAATTTAAATTACTTACATGATTTACTTACATGACTCTACTGTTTGTTATGTAAAGAGAACTGTTTAAAGATACACACAATGCACTTTGGTCAGTAACACTAAAGACACCCTTAAGGTTTTAGTTCAGGTTGATTCATCATTTATATAGTGCCTGTAACTTAACACAGTTAGGAAATGAGAAGAGAAATAAAAACAAATTAAGGACAGAAAAGTAATAGTAGAATAATGCTCGCCAGGGAGGAAGAAACAAGTGGTCAAAAGCATTTGTGAGCAGGTGTATTTTCTGAGTGGAGTGGGGGTGGAGGAGGTCAGACCGGTGTTGGGGGGTCAGGGCATAAAGGGATCGATAGGTAAGGGGGAGGACTTTGCATGAGATACGGGACTTGCCCGGGAGCCAGTGAAGAAGGAGTTAGGGGATAATGTGCTGCTAGGGCTTCGTTCAGGTGAGAACACATGGCAGCTGAGTTCTGGACATGCTGTCTGAGGATCTGGACAGGCCTCCGGTGCAGTGGTCCAGACGGGAGGAGGTTAGTGCGTGGAGGGTCCCAGAGAGTGGACTGAGCGTTTTCTTCTGCAGTACGTGAAATCCACCCCTGCATCAGCCTCTCTCTTCCTCATCCAGTACACTCATGCACATCTTGTTTCCTGTCTAACTCAATGTGAATCTCCCATGGCAAAGGCGTAACAGTAAAGTATTGTACGTACAGATAGAGACAGCCACAGAATGCAAATACATTGAAAGGCCATTGTTGCGGAATGAAGGAGAATAGTTTTAGAAATTGACTTTTATAAAATAGCCACATATAACTTATTGTAAATGTGTAAAAAAAAAAAATCGCCTGACAGTGCGAACGACAAAGTAAACTAAACTGTCTTAAATTAAAAGAGGCTTAAATAAAAAACAGCATTAGCTGGAAAAACTAGAAAAGCAAGCAGCTGATAAAGTAATGCACGTAACACGATAAGAGACTGTCCCCTGGTGATCTGACTTCATTTCGGAGTCGTCCCCCCTCTCAAAGTCACTCTTGAGCTTATATTCGGGAAATTGCGAGCCAGTTATCACTCATTTCATACCCTACGTGCTTCCCTCACTAATTATATTTGGGATCAGAGACCTCTCAGATTGCAGTGATTCCGTCCAAGCCTGGCAGGGTTCCTGTGTACGAAGTGCTCCTCTTTACCGCTGGCTGAGGCGGAGCAGAGGGGGCCAACTAAAACTCACCAATTGCTCATGGGCTCATTGCAAGCTTTGTAGAGAAGCTTCTGGAAACACAAAGCATCCCATAATGAAAAGATGATTAGAACATGCTCTGGTGATTATATTTTTTCCCCCATGAAGTCTTGTTTGCTTTGGTGTCTGAGGATTGACAGCTGCATGACGGTGTTAACGCAGCGCTGTTTGTGATGTACACAGCTGGGTTTTCATTCACTCACAAGCCCTTCATCTGCTCTGCAACGCTCCTTCTGCCTCTGTGTCTGTGATTGTTCTTTTTTTTTTTTTCTTCTTTAATCTGCTGGCTGTACTGTTTGCCCTAAACACAGAAAGTAATATTGTTTTTCTTTTGGATAAAAGAACAAGTGTTATGGATTTTCTTTTTGCTTTATCACAAACAGCTCACTCCATCACACTCACATCCCAAACCTCTCAACAAACATCCTCATACAGATCCACTAGTTGTCTTTAAAGTTGCACAGCTTAGTATCTCGTCAAGTCTTTCATTATGACCTTCATAGAAACAAAATCCTTAATCTCATGGAACTGGCTTTGGAGCTCGCTCAAACACTAATTAATGTTTATCAGGCTGTAGATTTTTCTCAAGAGGCAGCTGTTCAGGCAAGGCCAGTGTATCTGTGAACCCATTTTATACAAAAAGGCAAATTAAAGTGCTTTGCCTAATGCATCACATGAATTAAAAAAAAGATTGCATAAAGCATGAGAATGAAAATTAAGTTTTAAAACTTTGATATAAAGCTGTAGTCAAGCTCTGTGCTCTCCTGTTTTTTTTTTTTAATTTCCTTTCCTTTTAGTGTGTTATATGTTTTTTGTACACGTAAAAAAGTTTTGCAAAGTAAAAAAGCCCAAAGTCCTCGAATGCTGTGCCAATAATCCAGCCAGTACTTCCAGGATATGGTGATGTCACATGACACCACAATGACCCAAATTTGCATAATGCATGTGTAGTGAAGTAAAGCGAGAGTGGAGGTTCACATTTCGTACACGCAGTTGGCCAATCAGAGCAGACTAGGCCTTATCAGGAGGGTGGCCTTAAACAGACAGGAGCGTATCAGGTGTATCTCTGATATAGTCTCTACCATCTCTATCCTTCTGATCAAGTAAACATTTTTATGCAAACAACACAATTATATGTGCCTTGTGCTTCCAATCCAAACCAGTCTATAACTTTTCTTCAGACAGCTTTGACTTTACAAGTCTTTGATATTTTTGATCAAAGACTTGTAAATGCAGATAAGTACATAATTTACACCAAGTCATGTAAACATAACAGACTGTCACTTAAGATTTATATTCAACCTTTGGCTCCAAAATAATGAAGGGATTTGAAGTTTTCTTTTCATTTCGAAACTATATTCCAGTGAGCATCATCATTACTCCAGCAGCTGAACCCTGTTTATTATGGTGCAGATTTTTTTTGTTCACTCCCTTGATATTCATCCATTAAGTCTTATTCTGTCATTGGAACAGCTCCCACACATCTCCTCTCTTATTTGAATCTATTATCGACAGTAACAGTTATCCCTCGTAGTGAGGAGAGAATACATCTGCCTGCTGCTGCTGAAAACCACTCTGATAAGAGCAGTGTCAGTGAACCATAGCAGTAAAGTTGCATATAGTAAAAACACAACAATCAACTTACAGGCAATGTCACATGGTAGAGATGAAGCAAGCAAACAAATTAGGTTCGGTGATACTTCTCTATGGGTTCATCACAACAAGTAAATACATTAATTTAATCAATTGCTAAAAAGATCTTTGATCAATGAGTTTAAAACAACAGATGTATTACATAGTCAGCACTGAGTTGGATTTCATTGCCAATTTTATAATTTAAGTGGTGCCTATTAGTTAAAATGTCACTGTGGAGCCAGATAATCATACGAGTAAATATTGCTTACTGTGTATTCTCTCTTCCTCTTGTCACCCTCTGTTTGACTTATACTAGACCCTCATAGGTTTACGCCTACGTAATGGAAGACGTACTTGTACCGAGTATTTTCGGTACGTGCCTATTGGTTTGGCACGTACCGAACGAATGCAGCCACTGCACATGTGGAACTCAGTTTTAAACTAAATTAAGCAGCCCCTTCGTTTAGATCCGCCAAAGCGATAACAAATAGAGTGTGACTCGGGCCACATCATTTTTTGCAGTTTGAGAAACTCCAGCTCGACTGAGCCCCGAGATGCACTTCGTATTTTATGTCCGAATCCAACATGAGCCCAATGTTTTGTGCACGTGTTAGTGGAAATCCCTGCCAACATGACCAAACACGACCCAAACCAAAATATCATTTCAAAATATAAGTCATTGAGCTCCGTACGTACTCCGTAAAGTACATTTACAAAACTTAAATAAAGTTTTGGATTTACTTCTATGAAAGGAATATTGTTTTGGCTGTACAGAAAACATACTGAACCATTACAGAATTTTTGTGTATCGTTACATCCTAGCATCGACACTAAAATTGTGGTATTTGCTTGTGGGTTTTGCAGGTCCACATCTCACTGTATGTGTATGTACTGCTGACTATGCCTACAACACAGTATTGAGATAATGTATGAGTTTGTTCCTCTGCTGTACATTTCTTAGTTGTAAAAGTGCAGTGGCTCAGTCATTTGTCTCTGTGGCGGAGGCTGACTCTCGCTGGTACAGGCCCTGGCACTGCCAACAGGGAGCAACTCCTCTCCTCTCCCCTCAAAAGCTCTGATTGTTAGAGGGCAGCATTCATCACTGGACCAGTGTTCTTTGGTTTGACACCATTGTTCACATTCTCCCTCTCTGTCCCCTCTCACCTCACTTTCTCTTCTCTGATCTCTTCACAATTTCTCTCAGGGTTTCTCTCTCTCTCTCTCTCTGTCAGATTGATGAATGAATCTCACGATCACTCAAACATGCAAAAGCTACATCATGTAGTGCATGCACAGGTTTTCTTATCAGCCGACGGATTCGACCCAGTTTATACTGGCATGTTCTTTCCCTCGTGTCTGCAGTTTTTTCCTGATGGATTTAATGTGGACAGAAAACATCTATATGTGCATCCTGCTTCTACGTGTTTATGTGCCATGTCTCAGATTGTGCCTCCGAGTGGCCATGAGTTCAAGAGACCACGTCATCCGACCTCGACCATCTGGCAGGACAATCAGTGTGTGTGTGTGTGTGTGTGTGTGTGTGTGTGTGTGTGTGTGTGTGTGTGTGTGTGTGTGTGTGTGTGTGTGTGTGTGTGTGTGTGTGTGTGTGTGTGTGTGTGTGTGTGTGTGTTCGTGTTCGTGTTCGTGTTCTTGTACAGCTATCTTTGTGAGGACCAGTTTGAGCCTACAACCCACATTTTGGGGAAGTGAGGACATTTTGGCCGGTCCTCACTTTGTGACCCCCCTTTAATGGACTGTTTGGGGGTTAAGACCTCATTTTAGGGTTAGGGTTAGAATTAGGTTAGGTTTAGGGTTAGGGTTAGGCATTTAATGTGGATGGTAAGGGTTAGGGTTAACCCTGACCCATTATGCCAATGAGTGTCCTCACTAAGATAGTGGGTTAGGGGGTGTGTGTGTGTGTGTGTTAGCAGCTGGGTCTGTGAGAAGAGTCCAAGGGGAGGGGATGAAAGACAACCAAGAGTACTAAAGTAATACCCTAGCCACTGTATCCCATATGTCCAACAAGATGAAGTGAAGAAGAGTCTCATAACAAACCCCTCTTAAACAGGAAGTGCAGCTGTGGATGAGCAAGTTGCCGGTTAGGGATTTTGCTTCATTGCTCTCTTGTTCTTTGCTCTTTGTCACCTAACATCCATAATATACCAAGGGATTATTCAGCATACCAATTTTTGTGACTTTCATTTTTTTTCATTGTGCACATATACTGTATAATCTTTATATATGTAGTCACATGAGCCTGAGCTATTGGATCTCAATGACTATATATCTTCTATTGAATTTCACCCATCTATATTGTGTATACATTTGAGTAGCAGTGATACATCTCAGTTTCTTTAAATGATAATTAACCTGTTATCTTTAAAAAACTGAAAGACGTTTCTAACCATCTGGATGAAAAACAATCTTTCCACTGCAACATAATATTGATTTTTAAACCTGTTTCCCGAGTTGCTATTTCCAATCCAGGTGTCTGGAGGGCTTTCGTTTTTTTAATAATGACTATCATTAATTAGACAGAATATTTTTTCATCCAGATGGTTCGAAAACAATCTTGGTTTATGTCTATGGATCTTCATGAACTGGGGCCAGTTGTTGGCTTACTGCCATTCTCTAGACTCATATTGAGCTGTGACAAATTTGCATCTAGTAGTAAACATCTACCAATCACATTTGTGAGCTGGCTAACAGAGATTCATATATACAGATAAAGGTGTGGTACAAGGTATTTGAAACAGACCAGTTCATGTCTGACCTTTTTCTGAAGGCCCAGTGGCTGTTACACACAGTCCAACTCTAAGATGGAGTGAATTGTCTGCGCTCACAGAGATGATAATCGTTCAAATGGAGTTCATTTGGTTCACCTTGAGTCTTTCCATAGTGTGGCGCTTGATTGAAAGAAGTGACTGTGCAGCAACTTTATCAACTTGACAACCCCAGGCGTCGCTGTGTAGTTGGGATGCTTCTCAGACTGTGACTTTGAGAAAGTTCAAATTGTGGGACACTGTTTCCTCAGTGAATTGTAGGTGCCCTTAAAGGCTGTCATCTTGTGATAAGATCGAGATCCATATCAGTGAACTGCGCCCGGAGTATCAGAATCCACCTCAGTCCTTCTCTCCACCAAGCAAATCTGTCCCACATCCCTGCTTATTGACCTGTCCTGTTGCAATAGAAAAGCACTGTCTGCTAATGTGTGAAAACACTGAACTGCTGTTATGTTTAGCAACTAGTTCTGTATACACTCTTTTTTTGATGGAGGATTGTTACAAAAACATCTGGCACATTGCACACTGTTGTACTCACACAAACTGTGTGTTCCATCTTGGTTTTATTGACATTTGCTTTAACAGTTGAACGGTTTTGAGTTTTGAAGGGTTTGACAGAGCAGATTGTTTGTAGACTTTGTTGTGTCCTAAAATCTCTTAGGAATGATATAGTTTCTCAAAAATCTAAGTTTAAGTTTTTGTCGTAGTTGAAGCCGCTGACACAAGCAGCCTGCTGGTTTACGGCTTCAGGACATTAGTCATGTCCACTGCCATGTTGAAGTTGGTGTATATGTAGAAATTGCTTTTCACCTCACAATGTCTCCATGGGTGAGAGAACGTCACTGAGCACTACGCTGATGGCATCAACCAGTGCTGAGTAGTATTCTTTCTCTCGCGCTGTCCCACTTGAGACACCCATTCACACTGGCTGCCAATGAAATCCTCCACAAACACAGCTGTCATGACTGAGATAAAGTACAGTGTTAATGCACCAGGATGAATTCATCGAGCGAGCTCGTAGAGAAATATAATTCACCTCAAATTAGAAAGTTCTCATACCTGAAAGTTACAAGAATATATCAAGTGGGGTTTCAACTAATTAATAGTAATACTTAAAATGAATTATTAAGTATATATAACTTATAAAACCACTCTAGGGAAAAGTGAGCTTGTTTCTTAATGGGGTCAGATCATGGTAATTCAGAGCTTACCGACTGAAGAGATGAAGGGGATTTAGCCATGATCTACGGTGTGGGAAATAATTCAGATATTTGGGGGTTTTCAGAGATCCTGGTTAAAGTTAGTGGTCCAATGTGAATTGTGGTTAGGTTAAAGTTAAGGTTAGGCATGAATTGGTCATGGTAAAGGTCAGGGATAAGGTTTGGGTTTGGTTGTCCACACTGAATGTAAGACAAAGTAAAGTCCTAATGCGAATAGCTGCTGTTTGTGTGTGTGTGTGTGTGCTCTTGTACAGCTATCTTTGTGAGGACCAGTTTGACATTTAGTTTGGATGGTTAGAGTTAGGGTGGGGGGCTAGGGAATGCATCATGCCAATGAGTGTCCTCACTAAGATAGCTGTGTGTGTGTGTGTGTGTGTGTGTGTGTGTGTGTGTGTGTGTGTGTGTGTGTGTGTGTGTGTGTGTGTGTGTGTGTGTGTGTGTGTGTGTGTGTGTGTGTGTGTGTGTGTGTGTGTGTGTGTCAATACCTGTCATAAGCAAATGCACATGGTATGATGATCATCAATTTTCCTTCCATGGTGGTACACCATTAAACCTTTTTTCCGTTTTATGTCATCGTGAATGAAACACCTACATTAAAAGTGATAGCAGCAGAATGAGACAGAGGCAGGTTATTTGATGTCATATGTTATTGTTATTTGAATATGTGCACATTATGTGTGTACCATGCACTTTCAAACGACACACACTGAAACTGTTGTGAGAAAAACCTTTTACATGTTTGATCCACTCCTGTCAAGAAAACGAGAGTGATGCAGAAATGGGTGTTAACAATAGACGGAGAAAATGTTGTGTCTGTTTGTCAGGTAACACATCGTTGTGAGGAGCTGTTCGTAATGACAAGGGCTTTCATTCTATTTGGTAGTGCTGCAAGGTTAGCCTCACAGCTGTTTGGACAGATACTGCAGCACACAGCTGTGTATATAATGGAGCTTGCAACACTAGCAGAAAACAAAGGTCAGGCCAAAGGATCATCATCATTAGATGCAGTGTGGGACATTCTAAGTGTTTTCTGGTTTTGATGCAACATGCGGAAAAAACAGATGTTTAGCTACATCTTATCTTTATCATCACAGCAGAACACTTTTCCCTTTGAGGAACGCCCTTACCCATTCGAAGACACTGTGAAGTGGAAAGGTCATGAACACGGCTTGGGTTGTAAGAAGGGAGTGGTTCTGCAGCTCTTATCTCGTCCAGAAAAATCTCTGGAGGACTAACGTCCTGAATGCCAGATGGGGTTTCAGAGACAGAGAGCGTCTTTTTTCTTTCAGGCCTGTGGGTGCTTCAGATCCACCATGAATGCAGTGGCATGGGGAGTTTTTCGCCCCTGGGTAGGAGTTTTGGTCTGGGGCCACATAGCGAAGGGTGTTTTTTCAGAGGAATGCTTCCCGTGCCTCGGTCCCACCACAGTCCCTTGTTGTTGTCCCAGATGCTAAGCTGCACATCCTCTTCACACTGATGAAGAGGAGGAAAAATGAGCTCGAGACCCACTCCATGCATACCTCTTCCCTTCTAGATTCCGATCTTTCCCATCTTCCACGAATTTCTCGGCTGAACAGATCAGACAGGCTGTTTTTGTGTCCTGTATCATGCAAGTGGCAAGAGGTGGTGATGGTGATTATTCTGGGCATAATAAGCTGTGACTCCAAGGCAACGGATCAAATCCATAGTCTCCTATAATTTCACCAGAATCTTTAGGCCATTCTGATGCCTTAGTTTCCGTAGAGACATCTTGAAGTTGTGCTGGTCACTTAATCAAGATGAGGTAACAGGCTAGTATCTGGTCACCCTCAGACTGCAACTGTGTCTTGAGGACATCATGAGAAGCTGCGGACATATTTTGAATGAGGCCGGTATCTCTTGGTGCTAATAAATGCAGGCGTCCAGAGCGATGTACCGGAAAGAGCATATGTGCACCAGGTGCTGACCTCACTGTCTTCTCCTCTGGTGTCCTGAGGACCCCTCTGCTAAACCAGTGGCGGATAGTCCTGAGAAACTATCATTATGTGGAGATTCAACACGTTAATAAATCTGGTGTTTATGAAAGGAGCCAGCAAAGTGAAGGCAGCAGGCTCTCAGCAGACCCCTGTTTCTGTCTGCAGTGTTATGCTTCAGAGTGCTGGATAATTGGCCCTTAGTGTTGTTTACAAGTTGTTTTGCATAACCAGTGTCCAAACAGTGATGGCCGTGCAGCTGGAGGAGTTTGTTTTTTAATGTAGTGAGGGACAATAGACAGGAAAGAGAAACACCCCCACCCCCCACAACCCCCCAGCCTCCTTCTCTAAAAAATCTCAAAATGACATGAAAGGCTTATTTCCCTTCACATTTCAATATTTCCAAGGGAAACACAACAAGGTTCAACCGTAAATTGTCACAGTGAAATTGACAGTTAATATCTGAGAAGTGACTTCAAATTACACATTCAAATAAGAGGAGATTAGTCCCGGTTGCCAGGCTGAGTGGCACAGACAATTTAAATTAATGAAAATTGGTTAGGTGTGTGGAGGGATTTATTTAGGTCTGCTGGCTGCCTGACTGACTGCCAACTCATGTCATTAAACGAAAGGGAAGATTAGTCATGGAGGAGACAAGTCAGTGTCTGATTGATCATAATTTAGATATTGAGCCTTGGCCTAAACAAAAAGTATGAGCGCAAGCCGTCTCACTGGTATTGGTGATTGGGATGGATAACAAAATCCTACACAGCCAGGACTTACTGGCAGGATCTCTGGAAGTCCGTCAGAGTTTGGGGTGCTGAGACAAAGCCCATATGTTGCCGCCATATTAAAATGCAGTGCAGCTAAGCAGCATTCAGGATTTTTGAATTGATTTTAAATTGTATAGTATTGTAGAACAATTGTAGAACATTTTACTTAACAAAAGGCAACAAATTCGTTTTTTAGGCAATTCAATTATTCCCATCTTGACCAAGAATTCAGGGCACAATATATATTCTATATCAATGGCACCTTCTTGGTAAAATGAAGGTAAGTAAAGTTATTTTAGAAAAATGTAAATTCAGATTTTATTTTTGAGACATATTTAACCCACTTTTACCACCAATGACACATTCTTTTAGAACGTCCTTGCCTACTGAACTGAAACACAACACAGAATGCTGTGTCTCAGCTTTGGCGCAAATAGTTGTCGTGCTTACAGGTTACATAAACATCACAGCATATGCTTAATTAATATCACATTTAATGGTGGCAACACCTCTCCATGGCTCTGGTAGCATGTAACCTTCAGTTAGCCTTCAGTTAGCTAGATGTAGCTCAAACCCAAGTTGACACAACAACAAAATGGCCAGCCCTGTCAATTTGTTAAGAGTTTTGCACTTATATATATTTCAAATATGTAACTTAAGTTTTAAGTACTTTAAACTGCCAATGTCCGATTTGCCTTAGCAATAAATTAGCCGTTCTTATTGTTGACAGCCAGTTATCGTTACTTTAAAGAAAAAAGTTTCGGTCCTGGCACAGGTATCGGAAAAAACCCAAACAATACCTATCACTAATCAGTGACCCAGCCACTGAAAACCAGGTAAGCAAGCTTTATCTCATAGCTCGCACTGTAAGAGGTGAACCAGAAGAAATTGATATAACGGGAGCAGGAACACATCAGAGACAGTTATTGTAAGCTGTGTAGAAAGCAGGCAGCTGTGTACTGGTTTGTAGATGCCGCAGAATACAGAAAGAAAAAATCATAACATTGTGTCCTCACAGCGTCCTAATCTAACATACTGGACTTGTCATGATGCATTACTTACAGTTCTTGCTACCAGTCATGCAGCAGGATATTGTCCAGATTTCCTGTCTAGATTAAAGGGACTGGCTATATATAGTCCACTTGTTTTCTATCACATTTTGCTTATGTATTAAAAACTCTTATCGAAAGCTATTATAACAATCTTTCACAGAGACATTTGGCTCCTACCTGTCATCTTTTTCACAAACGATGCAGCTTTAATAACAAGATATTTTAATAATGGATGTTTGGTGTGTAGAAAAAAACATGATGAAGTGGGCCGAGAATAATTGAATATAGCTGATCACAATCACGAGTAGTAATTAAAGGATCATTACAGTCTTTTTCAATGTGATGGATTTCCTTTGGCACCCAGAGATTAAAACAACTCTGATCATTATTTGATATTGTGTATGATGGCTGGTAACTGTACAGATGAGTAAGCGATGTTATATCTGCAGAGATTCAATCATTTTAATAAAAGGTGATTAACTCAATGATACATTCAGAACAACAATAATACCACCTTGTCATATTTTTTTAGGCTTGAAAACAATGGGGTTTCGGTGACTTGGCCGTCCTCCACTCTGGAGAAGATTTGTTTTCTTAGCCAGAAATGTCAGCATTTGGCCAGCAATCACTAGACCAAACCAAAAACATTGTGACCACCATTTTCAAAGTCTTATTTGGATGCAGTTGCAAAGCCAGGAGCAAAACTTCAAAAGGGACTCTGTGATCCGCCATCGTTGATGTTGTGCTTGAAGTTGTTGCAAGTGCTGCTATAAAACCCGAGACGTATACAGTGACATAATGGTGTGGCTGAATGGCTCTATAAGTGGTTCTTAAAGGGTTATCAAGCTGACCCAACTTTGAACCATCACTAGCACCAGCACCGCCATCGAAAATGGGTACGACTCATTGGCACTGGTCAACAAACCTGTCATTAAGCATCTTTAACAAGAGGGATTAATCTGGTTCATCAACAAAGTTCCACATCAGCACGTAACCTTTTTATGGCCAAACATGACAAATGTGCAGTTATACTGGAGTATTACTGACTGTGGCAGGTTGTTGTTGTTTTAGTGGCAGCTAGTTGCAGTGCTGGGCTCAGAAAAGGGAGCAATGAGGCCATATTTTTATGAAACTGCTCCATGTACAGTGACCCAGCACTTTATTAGGAACACCATATGATTGTTGGTATAAGTATGCTATTAGCTACACCTGCAATTTGTACAAGTGCAGCTAATTATCAGCATCAGAAGCCAGAGCTGCTTTCAGACATGCACTAAACTCCGGATAACCTCCTGGAAATTCACAAGGGGCTGTAAATGATAACGTTTCTAACACACCAAAGGTGTAAGCCTATATATATATATATATATATATCTCAGGATAAAAAAGAGGAGCCATACATGCAGAAGATACCAATAAAGATGTCAACTTCAATGTTTTGCATAAAATGAAACAGAATTATCTTTGTTGACAGTTTACGTGTGGCTAATGTATAAGTTTGAATGGTTTACTTTACTGGTGTTTTTTGTTAATGCAAACATATCGCATTGTATTATTATTATTGTTAGGTCTGTCAAGCAAGCAACACAATTTTCAAACAGAAGTTGACAACTTTTGAGATTAGGTGTTTCCACTCTAGATAAAGTTTTGCACTGTTTATCACTTTGTAGAAAAACAATGGCGAAAGAGGTAGTGAATCCGAGGTGGTGTTTTGCTGTTGTAGACGGTCCACCTCAAGTTTTGAGGAAGTGCATTCTGGGATGCTTTTCACAGTTTTTTCACTGCATTCAAATGAAATTATCTTAGATTTTCAGCATTTTCAGACCCAAACCTACCATACCACTGAGATGTTTTCCTCATTCAGATGTTCTTAATAAAGTGCTTAGTTAGTAGTAATAACTGACTGATTTGCTAATTGCTTGGTAATCCCTCGAGAAATTTAGCAGATCCATAAAACATAATGAACATGCAGACTAACAGCACCTTGCTGTCGGCTGCCATGACCACGACTTCTAAGTAGAAACTTGAAAAAGAAAGACACGTCTTTTGAAGGTTTTTCTTGAAATTGTTTTCACGGTGAAGAAAAAAAATTCAAGCCAATGAAGTAAAAAAAACAACAACTCTGCTGACAAACACAAACTCCTTAAAGGAAAAACTATTATCGAGAAATCTGGCATCAAGCTGAGTGGGATGGAGTCGGTCACTTAAAAAGAAAACACTGAATTTTCAGAGCACAGAGGAGACTATGGAAACCATTCACTGCAGGTTTAAGTCATAGCTCATCATTGTGCACAGACGCCTATTGTAACAATAAATAGCTCATCTGTTAGCGTCAGGATCAATATTTTTTAAATCCATAATGTTCAATTGCCACAAGTGGGCTAAAAGCAAATAATAAAAAAAAAACAATAATCACAAAATGACTTAAAGTTGCTTTATTTTTTTAGCTTCATCCTTGTAGACATTTAATTTTTCCACATTTCATTGACTTACCTTCAGTTTTTCTGATAATAACTTTGCTTTAAAGCAGCTTTAAACCCTTAAAGAATTGGATTAATTTATACTGGGAACTCGTTGGGTCTCACAACAGCCTCTAAGAGCTGGAGCTTTTCGCTGAGGCCTGTTCACCTTGAGGAGGATGTAATTACGTGGGAATGAGACGCAATGAGCGAGACAACTTTCACAAAGTACTTTGTACAGCAGTGCAGGGCAGGGTGTGTGTCGACCCTGCTGTTACTATCTGGGTCGTGGGATTATGCTGAAGAAGGAGGTATTATTAGATGGTTTTTATGAGCCCTTTTACCATCATGTTGCAACGCACAAAGACGTTCAAAGTCATTTTCTGAATGATGTTTTAGTGTCTTGATCTGTTGGTCTTTCTATTTACAAGTGAAGCAATCTGATAAACAGTCAAAATCAAAAGCTGACATGTCCCCCAAAAATAGTTTTTTGAAAGTGCATTTAAAATGACTGAACAAAGAAAGAGCTGCAGATAATCCATCTGGTGGGCGACAGGTACACATCACGGAGGGGCTGTCGGAACACAAATGTCCAAGTGAATGGTCTCCGAACATTCTCCGGAGTTTCTCCAGCCAGCCCCCCGGTCCAAATGAGTCCATCTGTAAATAAAGCAGGATAGTGTCCTAAGAATTCACCACGAGTGAGTGGACGTGTTGATCTTTCATACGTGAAAGACACACAGCTATAAAGATACACGTAGAAGACAGGGGCACGGACAAAGACGTCAAACATGTAATTTCTGCAGCAGAATTTCTACGTTAAGTCTTATCTCTTGCATGCTGAGCCACTCCTCATCTGAACGCTTTCCTGTTGTTGGAAACGTGTCTGACCACAGAATCTGTGAAAGGCAAACTCTGGAGAAAGTGCAGATATGTTCCGGAGTTCATGTTATGCTCAAGTCATATTTGCATCTATTCTCCAGCGACGATCACAGTGGATACATGACTTGCGAATATGCCAGAAGGAAAACGAGCTGGAGAACTCACTGGACAAAATAATAAGAGATTAATGTTGCTGCTACAGATTTGTTATCAGGAGTTATTCCATGTAGCAAACCATGGAGTGAATTTACAGACGTAGCACGAACTGTAGAAGCAGAGACGGTAGCCTCGTAGCTCTCGGGTTCCAAATCAGATGAGTGTCACCGTGCTTTGGGCTGAAAATCCATACTTATAGGAGTTATTTTAGTGACACTGGGCCTTTGTCTCTCCGTAATAACTATGCAGCTCTGACAACGACCCACTGTTCCGCTGGTATTAGCATGCAGATTCTCTGTAGTGCTACACCATTTCTGCTAGTACAGTGTGGATATTGTGTCGGAGGCAGGAATGTGCTGGATGTCCAACGCTGTGGGAGCTGAGCGGCTTAATGGATAGCTGTCAAAGTGGACTCAACAGGAACAGCTGTGTCTCCGTCTCACTGGAACTATCACACTGAAACACACTTTGAACTGAAAACATGAACTGTGGTACTGTAGGGAGATGAGATCGGATGGTTTATGCAGGGTTGACTCTGTGAGGTGGTGCAACCTGAACATGTAAAAACATGTTAATCCAATTCTGTCAGAAATCAAGTTGTGTTAACGCACTGTGATGGATTGTACGCCAGTGAAATTAAACTTGCGTTTGTTGCTTTAACATTGATTTGACTCCGTAGGCGTCACCTCGGAAAACAAAAGGTGGTGAAAGTGACTCCAGAGTTTAGGGAGTACTTTTCAGTTGCTAATGTACTGTGCTCCAGTCTTCACACACAACTGCCATAACCGAAAACACAAACGCAATGATGACAACACTACTGCAAAAGCCACAACATGAAGCCACAATGTTGACAGAGATGAACAGACTTCTGCTTTTTTTTTCTGTGGTCAAGTGAGTCATCGTTTGTCAAAACCCGGTCAAGCCAGTGGCAGTTAAAAATGTGATGCTTGTCTGTTTGAGGTGTTTTGGTAAAGGTACTCAGAGATCCCCCAAAAGGAAGTACACAGACATTTCTACTTCTACCTTTTTGGGCACTTTAAGCACCTGTACCAACACCTCAAATAGAGAAGCTTCACATTTTAAGCATGGACTTGCTTGTCTTGATCCATTCATCTATGATGTATCCATTGTGCTTGCGTTTTCCGTTGTGTGTGTGCTTTTGTAGTTTTGTTGTGGCTTTTGCGGTTGTGTTTTCATCTCTGCGTTGTGGCTCTTGCATTGGTGTTTTCCGTTATTGTGCTCCTGTCTCGGCCAACGTACGAACGTCTTTAATCTCACGTCGCCACCTCTTCCACTTCAGCAGGTTCCCCCTGGTAAAGATGTGAAACGTTAGCTGTGCTGCTCCCTGCTACAGCAGGAAGGGCACGGCCGCGTCAAAAGAGCCCATTGTGCTGCTGCTGTGGTTTGTTGTGTGCCATGCAGGCCCGAGCCCATAGATGACCCTTGTTTGTTTCTGCACAGGACTGGGTGAGGCAGATGCGAACCAGAACAATGGCTGCATCTCGACGAAGCCGGCGGTGACTGACTCCACGGGCGCTGAGGGCCCCCACCAGTCCTGGACCCCCGCCAGCACAGCTGACCCTGACACCGCTACGCCACGCCCCCACCTGGCCCGCCTCTTCTCCCGAGATGCCCCGGGCCGGGAGGATAACACCTTCAAAGAGCGACCCTCCGAATCGGATGAGCTACAGACCATCCAGGAACACAGCGGAGCAGCTTCAGAGTGTGGATCGGATAACCCCGAACAGGACCTAGATTAGGCTAGCTTTTTTTTCCTCCTGCTCCTCTCTTTTCTCTTCTTCCTACTCTGTCTTTCAGTCTCTCATTTAAGAGAGAGACAAGAACCCCATTTTTGACAAATACAAATATACCAACAACTACCGCTACCACCATGGCATCTGCTAGCAGCTCCGCACAGGCCGCCTTCGGGCTGGGCCGCAGGAAGAAGAGCCCCGGCCTTTTGGATCAGATCGGAAAGTTCTTCGGAGGGGACAAGAAGAGGAAGAGCAAGGTGAGAATGCAGGGAGAGTTGAGGTTGAAAAAAAAACTCGACCCTTCTCATGTATCTCAGTTCATTCTGCTGATTCACTCCCAGAACCACTTATTTTTTAACTTCTAATTCTTTAGATCTTGTAATAATTTGTTGCATTATATAGAAACGTGGTGGTTTTAATGTTGTTTTCATGGTGGACCTGAGTCTGATACTGTCCCACGATTCATGGTAACTGGCTGATAGTTGACGAATCAACGCTGTTTAATGACTTTGGGTGGAGTTTGTTTTATTTGATTTTCTTTTATTACAAAGAGGCTGTGATTTTGAATCATTTTAAGGATACATTTCTATATTGTTCCGTTTTTCTTTAAATGGTACTGACATGCGTAGCTTTTGTTTTTAATATATCTGTTGTAAATGTGAAATGGTGGACTTTGTTAGCTTTTTACTGTCAAATTACAGTTTGCTTATTACAACTTTTGACAGAGTGGAGATAAGAACAGCTGTGTTTGAGTTCAGGTACTTCCCTTAATCATAACGATGATGGTCGGATTTGATGCTGATATCATTAAGATATGATGCTGGTACATTTTCAAGGCTTTGGGGATTCTTTGGAGAGTTAGTGCTGCTTCGTCGAAAATTTTTGACTTTAATCCTTTGTCTCTGGGCTCATTTTTAAACATCTGTGATAAGTCGGCCACAGGGAGGTACTTTGCTGCAGTTTGCACAGTATAGCAGTCTGCAAAGTCACATTCACAATTAATGATTATATTATGCTATAAATGATCAAAGAGGAAGACGATGTATATTAACATATAATGATATGCAGTATATTTCAGTAGGAGCATATTATCACCCCCCCGAATATATAGAGGAGGCTGCATCTCATAAAGTAAAAGAGCAGGCTTATCCAATCTGTCAGACAAGTAATTATGAGCCTGCATTGCTATTTAATAAGTCTGTACTTTAATGAGGTCAGGGAAGCAGAGTTTTTATGATAAGTAAATATTAAACTTTATTAATCAGGTCTACTTTGTCAAAAAAGTAAGAAAAAGATAGTTTGGGGTGTTGGCTTATTTTTACTGTAGTGAAAGTTCTGTTTGTGCTCCTGGCACCAGTTTGTCCATCACTTCAAACAGACTGGGATCTACTTCCAGTCATGATGGACTGCCGGGCACTGTTGCCATGGCTATTAAGAACCAGACTGCAGCTTTGCTGGTTCCACGCCTTTCCACTCCATGGGGCCCTTCACTCAGTGATGCCATCTGGAGGTGGTGTTGAAACTGGGATTCCAGCCTCGGTGTCAAATGTGGTGTAAATGTTCACAGACACCACTGAGCATTCATTGTGATCCTGACAAACACTGTACTGCAACAAGCTGAGGCTGAATCCCTCAGCCTCTTGTAGTGATTTCAGGAGGAAGGCCTGGCAGTGTTACATGAGTCACATGAGTCACATCTGTACAGCTGTCGTGCAACATGCACGTCACTGATGATGGTGAAAGGAAAGCTATGTTACTCAGAGCTAAATCCTGATAATAACATCCACCATTTCTAACTCTTGGAGCACTAATCAGTGCTTTGGCAAGGAAATCACTGAGCAGGATGAAAATATGCAGTCCCCCCCCCCCCTCATGCCTTATGTCAACTATGAAAAGGTGTTCAGTGTAAGATTCAGGATGAGAACATTATTTTATACATGTATGCTTCAAGTCTCAAGGCTCATTTATGCTCCATGTCGTCTGTATTTGTGGGCGTTTTCTGAAAGCTTACAGTCAAAATAGGGCAGTACCACCTGAAATCGTGGGGGGGCAGTGAAGCCAATTGTTCAAGCGAGATGACCATAAGGAAGAAACCAAAAGGAGGAAATTTCATCAATGGCCGTACTTTCTGAGACTGTGATTTTTTAAAAGAAACTAAAGGCATCTATACCATTTTTTAGCATGGCACATAGTCCAACTCCTTCAGCGTTGCCGTGATTGTATTTGTCAGAAACGATCGACTCTGCACTGCCCTCTAGTGGATGTGTTGCTTCACAACCATGCCGTTAAAAAGCACACGCAGAGGTGTGAGCCTTATGAGCTTGTGACCGTTTTATCATTCGAAGCAGGAGCATAAATGAGCCTTTAGCAGGAGCCTGTTCTGCTGATCAGATGATTTTGTTTAGCTTTTTGTGAAAACTGTTACTTCTTGAAATGTTCAGGGAAAATGTCAACAGAACAAGTTGTGAAGCTTTTAATTAACATTTAGGCTCGTGATCAATTTGCTGCAGTATTTTGTTTAGATTTTCTTGTTCTCCTTTTGCCACAAAAAAAACTTGTACAAAGATATTTATATACTATATATATACATATATATATGTATATATGTATGTATTCACCAAGGGTTTGCCTTCAATTGATGAGTGTTAACATCTCAACTTCTCAAGTAAATGACTGACAGGTTCGCCCCACCTCTGTTGCCTAGCAATGTAAAACAAAAGAAAAAACAGGCTGCGCTAACTTTCTGCTGCAAGCACTTATTTTTCCAGAAAGAATTCATAATGGAAACATTTTTTTAGCATAGATTCAGATCTGCCCTGCCTGTGTGCACAGACACTCCCAGCATATACTCTGACTTGTTGGCTGCAGTGTTAGAGGGGAGATTGTGTCCTTGCTTGCTGTTATAGATTATGCTATGCATGCTTATTTCAGTAAAGCTCAATTGTTTTATGGTTTAAAGCTTTGTCTGATTTACTTTATTTTCAATCTAAGCCTGAGCTTTGACAAAGTGTTGAAATGAGAAACGACACCAAAAAAAAAACAAGAAACGACTGCAGGAAATCAGCATTTGAATGCTAACAGTTTTATTTTATTTTTTTATCATTTCAAATTACATGGGTAGCTAATTGGAGGGGAAATTAAGTTTGCATGAACATTAGTAAAATAAAGAATCCTGATTTGCATATGAATTTCTTGAATATATATATATACGAGGCAGGAGTGATTTATTTTTATGAAGCAACCTTTTTCTGAGGAACAGAAACCAAAACCTGTGTGACACTGTACTCTAACCGCCGGGGTCTCAGATGGAGCCCCACATCAGCTGTAGCTCACCTCAGGTTCACATGTCTTTGACCCAGTGGGAGAGTTTGGATGGATCGCTGCTGATCCCTGCTCTGTAACGCCTTCAACTCTTGTAACCATTTGTATCTGTTTCTAACCTGATCCTGTTCGGAGCTTTTTTTCTTTTTGGATTACTGCTTGATTAAAACTCTTTAACAACACTCAGTTTTTTTTGTTGTTTTAATTCATGTCTCGATGTCTCCATTTTTTTCCCCTCTTCTACTGTTGTGAATGTGTGACGAATTGTTCTAACTGCTCGCCTAACTCCTGTTAACACTCGCCGTGCGACTAAGAAAAGCAACGAGATGTACGATGCTTAACTTTGAATATTCATTCAGCGTGTCTGGGCTTTGTTTGCATCCTCGCTCTTTAAGATTATAGACGTCAAGACAAATAAATATATTTCACAGTTGAGTCAGTCAGTCACATTTGTATTATGCGAAACAAAAGGAATTATCAGAGTTTAATGGAAAGTGGAGCTACTGTTTATCTCCCTTCTGATAGTTGGGAGTAATGGCTGACTGACTTCAATTGTTTTTTTGAGCCTAAAGAGGAAACAGCGAGATGAGAGAATGAAATAAACTCTGATCACCGCAGGCTCCTCGTCCGTGTTTCCTGGAGACACATGTGAATTTAAAGTCATTAATTTAGATTTATTTTGGAGAGAAGCGCCGCTGCTATTGAGTCATTTAAATTTTGTCAGAAGCAACTTTGTGTTAACGTGACCAGCAGCATGTTCGCAAGAGTTAGGCCTCTCGTGAGTTCCTCTCGCAGATTCAGTCAGTGCAGGCTTATTTCAATTTCTGTTTTCAGATGCTAAAATGTGCAATTGTATTCATCTCCAGTAGCCGGGCGCCCTGACACAGGAGGTTTGCTACACTAGACAAACACTGTCTAGGAGCTTGGAGAGACTCGCATTCTAATTTAATTTGATTTAAAGAAAAGGTGCAAATGATTGATACAGGAGAATTAACAGCAGGCCTTCCTTATCAGCCCCACATTGAAAGAGCCAGTGCAATCTCTGTGTGTGTTGCCTCTGAGTTCGAGAAATGAAAGGAGCAAATGTTATTCAAGCATTTCATTTGGATGCTGGTGTTATGGGCTTCTTGGCAAATGTTTAAACAAATGAACCTTAAGGGGCCATGTGGAAATTATTGCGGTGGGGAGGAGGCCTAAATATTATGTGTCTTAATTAAAAAAGAAAAGAAAAGAAGAAAACAGTCTCCCCAAAAAGTATAGTTTCCATCATCCATCATTTATCTACACCACTTCTTTGAGGGTTGCAGGGGGAGCTGGAGCCAGTCCCAGTTGACATGGGGCACAAGACGAGGACTGACATACACACACCATTCAGACCTGGTATTAACATCCGTCCTGAGTGATCCGATCACAAGTGATAAGCATTAAGCAAGTGTGAACATAATTTGGTCTTCACGAACGCAAAGGACCGTCTTGATTATTTTCACATAGAGCGGGGAAATGAATCACAAATGGTCACCAGGTCTGAACAGAGCTACAGAGACAAACAACCAATCAGGCTAACAGGAAAGTTTGAGTCTCCAATTACCCTAAATAGTTAAAAGATTTGAAAAAAAAGTTATACTGTAATTTAAAACCTATTGATATCAAAACACAAAGATTTTCAAACTTATCTTAAAATAAAAAATAAATGTATATATCCCCTTCACTTTTCATACAGTCCCTTAGAAATTAGTTCTTCCTTCATCGGTCCTGAACGACAGCACAGATAAAGGTTTAATGAACCTTTTTACTCGGTGCTTGATCTCATGTGGTGCGAGACCTGATTGCCTTTCCAATATCGTGCTGCGTCTGTCAGTGGAGTCTATCTCCCCTGACAGACGCACCGCTATGTTTGTCAGGCAGATCGATTGGCCCAGCACCGCCGCTGTTAGTCAATCTGAAAAAGTGCAACTACAAAACAGAAAAGATATTCTTAAGAGTTGAGCGTAGTAATTACTGTGGACCTCAGGTGCACAGGCTGATCTGTACATTTCAGGTGTGAAGCTGCAGAGACGCTGACATCTGTAACTCCGCTTCCTAACCACTGGGGGGGCATGGCTGTGTGAAACAGAGAAGTGCTGCTTCCTCCCATGAAAGGGTTTGCTAATGATGAAGATAACAATTCTCAACCATGCATGTCCAGCTCTCCCCACTCCAGGATTAATTATTAAGCATCATTCATAATGAAGCAGGCTGCCCGGGCAGCGACCTCTGACCTCTGCGATCATTAACCTGCACTTTGTGGTAAGCTTCGGGTCGGGGACGTCTTCGTCCTGAATCCTGATTTCTGCCATCGCCCTCCTCGTTTCCCCCAGCTCATAATACATCATCTGAAGAACAATGTACAGAAACAGGCAGAAAAAGTTGTTTTCACATCAAAGGGCTGAAATTGGAGACGGCACCATCCAGGATTCATACAGCTTCATTTCATCTCCTGTTCCTTCTCTCACCTCTTCCTCTTTTCTGCCCCAAACAAAAGGCGACGCCGCCAAAGCTGCTCTATTTTCTCCCTCCTCCCATTTTTCTCTCTGCCTCCATCATTTGCATCCATTCAAAAAACACAGTAGGTGATGTAATAGACTCACACACACACACACAGACACACACAGAGTAGCATACACATTAAAGAGGACATAATTAATGGGGGTCACTGTTGAAATACTGAGGAAGCTGCAGGAGCTGGAATACACATTATGACAACAGACATCACATCGTTGACATAATCATTATTATAAAAGCACATTTGGTGGTTATACAGACTGACAGAAACCTTTGGCATGAGTCATAAAAACCATGTTAGTTGGTCCATTTTCACAACCCCCCCCCCCCCAAAAAAGACAGTAAAGGTGGCACGTGTGACAGCGCACGTCTCTCACATCGTGTGAACCGTTGCACTGCAGATACTCCCCCCCCACACACACTTTTTCGTCCTGCATTAATGGGGTCACAGAGAAAAGGGCTGAATGAGGCAGCATTAACTGAAAAGACTGCACATACTGAGTGGGTGGAAATGTGTTTGTTATTTTCCTCCTCCCGTGGGAAGCAGGTTGGAATCATACTTTTCACCTGTTTTGTGTCTGAGCTGTTTGCAATTTTTATTATATTATCTTTTCTCTCTTTTCTTATGCACACCAGTTTTTTCGGGGCCTTAGAGACAGAGGGTATGGACCTGCGCTCGTCTTGGTAAAGCCTTTGTAAGGTCTGACTTCGAAGCGCTTGGCTGCATTGACTTGTGTGTGCAGATAATAATTCATTTTCTTGTTTGAGATAAAGCCATGACAAGAAAATACCAAAAAAAAAGAAAAAGCTTCTAATACGAATTTGTCAAATGTCACTTCGACACACACAAACTCTCAGGTGTGCTCGACACCAGACCTTTTAGCCAGTACAGACGTTTTTATGAGGAACATGCGTACATCTGAATTGGGATAAAAATGCCGACCGTCTCATACTATAATAAAGTAACAAATGATTGGTTGTACCATTTCTATAATTACAGTAATTACCATGGTGATTGGTTGATAGCAAGGCAGGCGGTTTCCGAGCTTTATTTCAGTTTTCGTCCGAAGGAACTGAACAATGGAACTAGCTGCTTTTTCATTTCCTGTCTTCAGTATCATCGTGATATTCTGAAATTACTTCTTTAGCGAGCTGAACCCTTTCCTTCCTCAGTGTAACGTCTGACACAGTGTTTTTATTTCTAATATATACATTCCTCAACTCACGTTTTGAACATTTTCAGCTAAATTTAGCAATTATACCGATAACCCTGATCACTTTGGTCCCTATAATTGTGTTACATGAATTTCACATGGTTTCATGTCTGCACCCGATCCCTTTTCTTTGCTCTTCAATTATTTGCAAATATTGGAAAGGGGTGTTGAGATGTTGTTTAATTGCTCTGAACACATGAATACAACACTTATTTTTACAGTGTCCATGCTTTTCTCCACATCCCCACGTCAAAGCACATGAACACACCAAAGTCGGAAAAAACTTCACAACATCACAACCTTTTGAGGAGCATGTGAACGCACAGTTTATGAAAATCTGCGGGTGGATGGAAGTTAACAGGAGATTTATGTCTAAGTAGAGCAGGCAGCATGAACATATACAAATTCTCAGGTGGTAGCTCTCAGCAGCCACGTCTTTCTGTGGTTTGCAAGGTCAAGAAGTTAAAAACCTTAATACAGCGAAGTAACTCTTTACACAGGTGTTGGAGCAGATGGTGAAAATGACCAGAAAAACATTGAAAGAAAAGTTTAAACAAATTTAGTTTAAATTATAAGTTTCTAACCATCACTGTGCTGCAGATTCTTATTTCTTCCCTCCACTGTTACAAACCACAGCTGCATGCACAACACCACACATGGTACGTGCTCTAAAGCACTGTAGCCTGATCCATACCAAACAATAAATACATCCTTTTTATATGTTGATCTAATGTTCTGAAGTTGAATATTGCAGCATTGTGTCTTGTTGCTGCCTTCGATGATTATAGACAAAGATAAAGTTATTACATCACCTGTAAATTGATTCAAAATTCAATTCAGAACTAAATGATTGTTAAATAATCTCATTTATGCAACAGTTCTGAGCCGCTGTTGTTTCCCATCAGCCACCTCCTGTGGTGCTATGGCAACACGTCATTTGGGTGCTTTTGTTTTCATCAGTCAACAGGTAAGTAGAACAAGCAACAGGACGGCCTGTTCAAATGGGAGTTATTTCAATGGTTCATTTATTTCATTCCCAGGAGGTAAATAAACTCTTTTGTAACAGGGTTACTTCTCCATCAGTTAAGATACTAATCCTACACTTAATGATTTTCAGTATTTGAGGAGGCATTTCACTCTCAAGAGTTTAAGCCCAAGTCAATTTAGTTTTGTGCATAAACATACATGTAACACGTATGTCTATTGTTCCCTTTCTTTCCTTTCCCTTCTTTTCCTCTCCTCTCCTTTCCTTTCCAGGGATCTTTCCGTGGCGCTCTCTCTCCAGGCCCTCAGAAAGCATCTGCAACCTCCCCTCGTAAGCGTGGAGCAGAAAACGCTGTGGTCCATTTCTTCCGCACGATTGTGAGTAATGCTCAGAATGAACTCCATTGATCAGTCACCGACTCTTCTGTCCATTCCCTGTGTCTGTTTCTCCTGGTCTCTCACTAACTGTGATGAATCTCTGTCATTAACTCTTCTTCAGGTGTCCCCTGCCCCTCCTAAGTCCAGGGTGAGTCTGAGTCACACTGACACTTTGCTACAAGTTAAAGTGCATACATACATGTACATATACACATATACAGATGTAGAGGACAGTAAATGTACAAATCTTTAAGGAGAAACTGTATGGCAAAGAAGAGCACACTGGTACTACTACATTAACTCAAGAAATGCAACAATCAATCTGATCCTGCGCAGAGACGTAACAAACATATTTGAGATATTTAGGTCCTCATGTGCACTTTCCAACATTTGCAACTATAATTTTGCACAGAAAGTATGACAAATGTGCAAAGAGATACAATGTGCAAAATCAGGTGGACCTTTAACTTCATTTTTGAACAACTGAAGGAAACACATCGTCCAATCTTAACACACAGTCCATGGGTCAAACAAACAACAGATGACATCCTTTTGGGGGGTTTAGGGGTGCAACATTGCATAACAACAGTTTCTTAGCTGTTACTGAACTATATTCATCTAACACTATGTAAGATTATTCGTGTATATGCTGAGTGTTTTCCATGAGGCCTATCAATTTAAAGGGTTTCACATGTGTATTTAATGCATTTATGTCTATGTTTGCTGCTGAATGTCACTAAACTTGTGCCCTTCTCAATGTGAGCATCTGCCTCGCTCCTCTCTCCTTCCCCCCACATATCTGCCCTCCTTCCCTCTGTTCCTCATCTGCTCCTGCCCCCCCGTGACCCTGTGACTTCTCCCCCTCCTGGATGGACCCTCCTACCTGCCTCCTCTCCTTCCCATCCTGCCTTTGCGCTGAGTAAGACCCACGTTTCTATTTTGTCCCCTCTGTCTTTTACCCCCTGTGCTTGTCTCTTGTTGCTCTACACACCCAGTGGACAGGACTAGCAGCCAAGATGGGCATGGTAGGTTTGGTTTGCCTGATGAAATTTAAGCAAAGGGCGAGTGAGGCCATCCTCTAAAACAGTGGCTCCATTTCCATATTGTCTCCATCAGGCACTTTAGCCATTGTAATCCGTCCATTCATCAGCGATGCACTTCCCTCCGACTTCAGTCCATTTCAAACAGATCATTTCCATTTCGTGGCTTTTCGTGCCGCCTAACTTGTCCATTTCACATGCGCACATTTTTATATTCATGACAGCACAGGCATTACCCCTCTCTTCATTATCCTTCTTTCATTTCTAAATTCCTCTGCGGCTGGCTGAAGTGAGGCTGCCTTCTGCTTTAAGTGACGTTATCCGCACTTCATTGAAGCTCCTGGTGATAGTGTGTTTGCTTAATCTGAATCATGAGGCAGCTCTAGGGTGGATGGGCGTAAAGATTGAAATGTGGACACAGGAGACACTGCTGAGGGAGCAACTAGAAACTCTATGGAGGGCATTCCTCCCCCCAAATTCCACACACTCAATGAAATCAATTCCCTAAATATGCCTGATTTTGAGGGAAATCTGTAAAATAAAAAAAAATGTCCTTTCTCGAAATGTTAAAGAAAGTGAAATCAACTTCCTGCATCAGTCCCCTCAATAGAAATCACACCAGCATTTAATGGGTTCTTCCCTGACCCTTAGCACATTCTTCCACCAAGTTTCATGGTAATCCATCCAGTTGTGTTTGTGTAATCGTGCTAACACACGAACAAACCAGCGAGCAAACAAACAGGCAGGTATGAAAACGTAACCTCCTTGGTGGCTGTCTCAGGCTTTCTTCCTTTCTTTTTCACTAATCCTGAATTTAACGTCTAGTTACTTCAGCTTTCCTTTGCAATATGTTGCAGTCAGTCGATACATGCAATGGTTCATAAAGGACAAGAAGGACAGTTTTGCCTGTGCATACTTTGAATTTGAATCTGAATCCGTTTTTTCTAACTGCGTTTTAAAGTTCTGTTTGAAGGGAATTAACCTTCAAATCAGTTCCCATAGTTCATTTTCCATTTTCTGATGTGATTCAACATCAACATCTCTGCATGTTTAAGCGTAACCAAAATAAAATACATTTCCTCCACTTTATTTCCTCCTGTGAGGAAGTGAATAAAGGAACTTCCTGAATGTCACAAAGACAGAACGGGAAACAGACTCTTCAAGAACTGATGAGCATCGATTTGTCCTTTGCTGTCGTGTTTCTTAAGTGACAGCTCTCGGTCTTGGTACTGTAACCTGCAGGTATATGGATTGATTGACATGTGGTCTCGAGAGGGTGTGGCCTTCACGTTTGTACAAAGAAAATTCCCACCTCTTTTCCTCTAAAAGAAAAAAGTCATTGGTGGCTTGAACCTTTTCCCTTTCTCACCGACCCTCTTGCTGCTTTACAGCTCTTTCGCTCATGTATAATTCAATTAAAGCTCTCGGATGAAAACCCTCCAGCAAGTGGAACACAATTATACTGTAAAAGTAGGGAGCAACTGGATTGCACATACAGAATGGATGGCCCGGATACTTTCAGTTTTCAAGAGCACACCCCGGAGAAGCAGGTTTTATGTATCATATTCTCTCCAGACTTTTCTGTTTGTCTTGTATCATCCCCTCTCCCCACTGAACTGAAAAGCAATAAAGGGCTCCATGCAACAGCTCAGTCCCCAGCCAGACATCTCCACGACTCTCTGACACACTCTCTGTCTCTTGCAGGGCAACCAGAAGTCCCAGTCTAAAGCCAAGAAGGCCAGTGCAGGGGATGGAAAAGGCTCCCTCACTAGGATCTTCAAAATGGTAAAGAAAGACACTGTGTTACAACGTTATATCCAAGTGGCTCCTCTAAACCTTTTACCTCTCAAGGAAATGAAGCTGAATTGAAATTTGAATATTTCATTAATCACTTTCTTTGCCCTTTTTTTTTTTTTTTCTGCCGCAGTGATGATATCAGCAGCAGAGTGAGTAACTGATACCTGATGTAGTTGAGTTGAAGTCACTGCACATTCGTACAACATTGATACGCTCAGAAGACATCCTAATCTCATCACTACTGCAGCTGCAGAATAATAAGAGGCTTTTAGAGGCCAGATTGATCATCGTGCACGCTACCAGCTTTGACGCCAGCTCGGGTATAATCATGCTGTGGATGGTAGATCCAGTTTTGAGAAGGGTCCAGTGGGGGCTTTAGCTAACGTACTTTAACTGCTTTACAGGGAAGAGGTTGCTTGTGTAAAATGTATAATACAGCAATATCTTGCAGTGCCATCAATATCTTGCCAAGCCCCATGAGCTCCTTCAGGCGCTTTGGTGGACTCACTGCGCACAAATGTTAGAATATGAAACTAAACATTGGACTCTCTCTGTCCTGTTGTGCTCATATTGAAAATCTGTTTTGTATGCAGTCTATGAGATTTCTGATGTTTTTTTTACTAACTTACTGCACATGAAAGCAATAGCAGGGAGGATGACGCCAAATTCAGAAGCTAGTTTGGAACATATTTGTTCTGTTTTGTAAATGTTATTATTTTGTTTGTTTCTTTGGATAAAAGCTTTTTTTTAAAGTCTTAATTCAACATAGGCAAAATGTGCCCCTACCACATAGAAGACATTATATACAAATTATAGGAAAATGTATCCATGTTTTATAAGTCTCTTAAATGTTAACGATATACAAAGTATAGTTCTAATTGCTTTTAGTGTCTTTGAATACAAATCATATATAAGCTGGTTCAAAATTTGTATAATGTCCTGTCCCTGATTTATAAGTTACCGTTATATATTAATAGCTGCCATAATTCATTATTTTATAGTAACAATAACTCAGATGGCTGTGGGGCTGTTTGAACTTAGAACTAGTTCTGATGGTCACAGCCCCTGCACCAGAAAGACAAGTCACCTTACTCCAGTGGCTCTCAGTATGAAGTGTGCTGCAGAGATCAGGTGTTTCTGTTTACAGCACATCCACACCAGCGTCTGCGCTTTTCACCAAATGCTCTACTGACTGCTTTTTCATCCTGAGATATTTGTTTTCTGTACTTATTTTCATTTACGGGACGTTTCACATGTCAGAAACATCATCAACATGCGCACACGCTCGCGACGAATCCTCCAGATAATCTCCTGCCGTTTTCTCACATGGGCTCTTCAGTGCTTGTCCGAGTTCAGTGCTTGTCCGAAAGCAGCTTTAGTGTTTCTGATCTGTGGCGATCGTAGAATATCAGACTTTTAAAGTAAGACATTAGAGGTGAATTAATAAGTCAAAGAAAAAATGAAATGTCAAAAAATGAAAAGTCCAAACTGCTCAGAGCACAGATGGACGATATGACTCAGTTCTCCTGTGGTGACTAAAGAGACCTCAGGGATTCAAACTCCCACACAGAGAGTTTCAGGACATTTAATCTCTTTTCATACTGAATGCCATGAACAGGAGTGGCAGCTCCCATGCTCTGCCAGTTCACCCCCGTCAGTGTTTCATCAGCCGGGCTCTCTCATGGCACCTTACATTAGTTGGTTTAGCAGCTAGATACTGACGATGGACAGAAATCCAAATTTCCCCGGGGGCTGCGTCCTCTTCTGTAGTGGCTAAACTGTTGTCACTAATCTACATGAGAGTAAACAGTGTGGAGATGAAGAACTTCTGGGACGCTGGTTTCAAATCTCTCTGATAGGACTAATTAGCGCCGGCTCTGTGCCGTCACACCATCACTTCCGTTTTTTTTCTGCGCTCGAATGGCATCACGTTACAAATGGAAATGAGCACAAAGCCACATTCACTTTAAATGAATGTTTCACACTTAGTTTCTATTCATTTTCTGCTTTCAGATTTAAATCTCCGTTCACTTGCTGTTTATTGAGTTTTCCTCTGAGGAAAAGCTTCGAACAAAAGCTCAATCCTCAGCCTTCGCGAGCCATCCATAAAGATTTGTCTCATGTGTATAATCTTTCTTTCTCTCTTCCGGAGTCCTCTATTCTTCCTGTTTAGTTTTTTTTTTTTATCTGAATAAGAGAGTTGGAAGAAAAACAATACAATGTGGTTTCAGAGATGGCTTTGTAGTAAACACAGCACATATTGTCTGGAATTCAGGGAACAATGAAAAGGGGAAACAGGGTGTTTTGGTTTTCCTCTGAAAACCTTAAGGACATATTTGCCGGATTTTTGGAGCAATATGTTCCAACAGCTTTACCTCCTGTCCAACTCTATTTCCTCTCATAGGACAAATACAGCACAAACTTGCCGTAGCACAAACCATTTTCTATAAATAGCAAAAAAATAAAATAATGTGTGATAAAAGTTGGAAGTTTTGGAGTCAGAATAAGATTCTGAAACATTTCCCTTCACCTGAGTATCTGCATCACATTTCTGACTATTCTTGTGTTACATAGGTTGTATTGTGTTTGCGTCTCCTATTCCAATTGGCTTTACTTTGATTTTTCATGTGTTCAAAATTTTGACTATTGTCTAACTAGCTGTTCACGATGCACTGTGGGATACAAAGAGTGCACTATATAGGGTATCAAAATGATCTAACCTTTCCAACACCACTACAAGATGGCAAATTCACTACAGGGTGATTAGTGAGTGACAAAGAATGAAAACAGAAACATCCCAGTGGTTCTTTAACGCCAGACATGCGGGGCGGCCACGTGCACATATTCATCTGATGATGTGTTGTGTGTTTTGCAGGGAAGCAGGAGCGCTTCTCCAGCCAAACGCTGAGGTCCCTCTCCACTCGACACCCCCCTTCCAACAGCTCGAGGGCAGACGTTCAAGAACACGGGACTAACGTGGGGGAGAAAAAGAAAAAAAGAAAAAGAGGACCCCGCTCACACTCGACCTCCCCTCCACCTCTGATAACACTTTAATGTTTCGCTAAATCCCTCGCCTCTCCTTACCCCCCCCCCCGCCTCCGCCTTGGCTGGTAGATAGCGACACAATCTGTTGCCCCCCCCCCCCTTCCCTCCATCCCTCCCTGCATGCGTTGTGCTGAGTAGTTGTCATCATGAACTGTTTGCTGAAGTTGACCCTGAAGCCGCTCACATGTGCAGCCTGAATGACCCCTGCTGACCCCCCCGCCGTGGCTCTCTCCCCCTTATACGTGTGCTGCTTGAGTTTCTGTGGACGTCTCACGTAGTTTCTCTACATTTAAAATAAAGGTGGCTGAACTGAAGCACACCCGGAGCAGCTGAAAGTTGAGGCCGGTGCAAGTCCGACTGACTTGACCGTCATTGCCGCTCGTTGACTTGGATGAAAAGGCCGGGTGGCTTCTGTTTTTAGTAAAGAGTGATTTTCTGTCTTGTCACGCTGTCGTTCGTCGAACCCCTCCGTGTTTGATTCTTTTCTAATAATATATTTAACAGTGTTCACATTGTTATGAGAGCCATTGTGTTCCACCCTCGTGTCTTTATCTGTTGCTAAGTGTCCTGTCATGTATGTCATGTCAATCTGTGTTTGTCGTTACGGCTGGCTGCAGGTTTTTTGTGGTGAAAGATACACTTCTCAAACTTTCTAAAATCAATATCCTGTAGTAGCCACCGTGAGCAGTAGATACATTAGCCGTTTCTAATGCGTCGTTTCTTTTTCAGTCCACGAGATAATGATTTCCACTCATTTTCCTTTCCACATGTAGAACTAAAGAATTTGACAGTGAGCTATTTTCCATTTTTAAAACATTCCCACTCTGAATCTGAAGCGTGAAGCCAGATTCAGAGCTTCCATCTCTGCTTCAGTGTAGTCTTCTCTATGTTTCGTAAGCACAGCACAAGTGCCTTTTCCTCCTGACTACCAAAAAACAACGTGCTGTGTCTCCTCTTTGTGGATAATTATAAAGAAAACACAATTTCAAGAAGGTGCTCTGTAACTAACTCTGTATTGACACATTATAAGGTGTTTACTTGGGAATGTTGTCTGACAGAACTGTGCCACTCGGGCTGTTCCAAACGTCCCCTCTTTCCCAACGCAGGCCTGTGTGATGTGTGGCGTCCGCCTCTCCTCCTCTTTGTGCGTGCTTGAGCCTCATTGAGTGCTGTGTAGTGTTTGTTTCTTCCCCCAAGTGAATGAATGTAAAGATCCTCCTCATTATTGTATGTGTAATAAACATGACCAGCCACTTAACTGAGAATGAAAAATAAATAAAAAGGATAAAACCAACTCCATTTCTGTCTCGTGGAGTGTCTGCTTTGTTTACCTCCACACGACCAATGAGGGGGCACCACACTAACTGAAGTGAGTTGTGATACTGGGTCGGGTCACGGCTCCACAGCAAACAGAGTTGTGACATCGTTTCTTTCATGAAGCCACTGAGTGAGTGATCGTCATTCACGATACTGAGCTGCAGCAGCTGGAGCTTCTTCAGGCTCAGGTCTAATCACAGTGTTAGAGCTGGGTGAACCCTGAGAGACAGCCTCTGGCCTCCAGGCTTAGGGAAGGCAGACCCAATGAGTTTGGGTCTAATCGGCTATAAACCCAAAGGTAATTGGTTCATTCACCTGTTGCTTTCTGAACAAACACACATGGGAGCTGCAGGCCGTCCTGTCCCCGTTATTAAGTCCTAACCGTCAGCGGCTTTTCTCTGCCCAGATGACACAAAGTCTGATCGGATAAATCTTTCTCAATGATTAGAACAAAACTAAAAAAAACTCATGTCAAAAGCAAACTTCATAGAACATAAGGCTAAAAGAATAATAATTGAATTAAAGAGATCCACTTTACATTTAAAATGCTGATAACGTAGTTTTTATTTTGAAGGCCTGAAAGGCTCTAAGGATTCCCCACTGCACAGAAAACATGTGGAACAAAAATCTGTGGAGGAAACAGGCTGGTGGCAGCTGATTCATATTTGTACATCTCTAATCTCTTTAAATAACCAGCTCAGTTGAATTTTGTACTGATTAGTGAACCTGCCATGATGTATGATTTCTACCTTGAACCTGGACAAAAGTCAACATGTCCTGATTGAATAAAAGCAGTAGAGGAAATTATTAGATTAAAGGTCTGTAACAGGACAGATATCTTACATCCCATTCTAACATCTACCGAGCACAACATGTTGGATTTGTACAAAGACAGAAAGAGGTGTCATCAGACATTTGGATGTTAAAATAAAAGCAGGGTCGGCTGGGGCATCTAGTTTCATGTATCACTGAGACGTGAAACCTGACTCGGGGCTGCTTAGAGGATCAGACTGAAGCTTTATAAAGCACAACAGATTATGATACAATGAGACAGGAGTTGAAAACTCTCTAAATATATCACAGCAATAATTTTGTTATTCTCCACTGTGGTTATAGAAAGAAAATAGACACATTGTGATTGAATTACTAAGTCATCTACCTGGAGTGTGTGATTTCATGTATTTGATTTGCCAGCTCAGTAACTTGCAGGAAGATTTTCGAGATAATGTTGGAGGACTGAGAGATAAATAAATAATCGAGGCAGCATTTTTACAAGCAGGACTTAAATTGGTCTAAACGAGGCATTAAAACATCAAAATGTAATTTTATATGGAATTATGTGCAGAGCCAGGGTAGCTCATGATGAAACATAAGAGTGCATATCCATGAGGTCGTACAAATCTCTTGAAGGCAGAAGGCCTTACTTGAGGAGCGGATCGGTCGGGGGTGGGGCTGTGGGGGATGACACCCCTGCAGGAGAGAAGAATGCAGGTTGCAGGCTTGTTGCATGAACGTGCACAGTGTAGGAGATATCTACCGAATCTATGCTGAATCCTGCCTGCCTGCTGAAGACAGTAAAACCATTATGGATGGCCACAGACCACAGGTCACTGATGTTTGTAGGATTTCTCCTGGTGCTACCGACGGTGAAACTGACAGACTGTCTGACCCTGTACACACCTGTAGTTTTTGTGATCTGATCACAAGTGGACAGCTCTGAGTGCGTTCACACGTGGCATTAAGATATGGCCCCACATGCGTATCTTAATCCTTCATATGTGGCCCAGGACACATTTGCGTTTATGCTGCTAAAAGAATGTGGACACACGGCCCAGACCACCTCCAAGTGTGGTCTGGCATGATTGGATTGCTATCCGATCTGATTGCATTCACACCTGTACTTAGAGTTGTTCACTTGTGATCAGATCACAAACAACACGTTAATACCAAATGTGTACGTGGCGTATTTGTGTTGAAGAGAGAGAGGGAAACTGAGAAACAGGAGGAATCAGTCACCAGTGTATCTGTGATATGAACAAAACAAGGATCCTGGTGACAAAACATTGTTCAATCGAGCAATTACATCTGTGTTGTAAACTCCAACATGCAGACTATTCTAAACAGCAACAAAAAGAAACGAGTTTAAATTTGTAGAAAAATTACTTTAATCTCCTTAATTTACTATGGACAATAGAAAATACAACTGCAAAAAAAGAAAAAAAAAAAGCTTATTGTCTGTACATTGGCTTTGCTTCATTACAAATGCAACATTTTTGCCCAAATTACATAATTCCAAACAAACCTATGTTGTGCCAGTTCATCAGAAAATATATACGCAATCTAACTAGACTATTTACAGCATGAACTAAATGATCGGATGGCTGCAGGAAACATGATGCTGACATGTTCAGTCAAAAAGCTCCAGAACAGCGTCCTCACAGACGATCTTTACAAACACGTGTGATGCTGCTTTGTAACTGAAACAGACATTTAATGACAAACTGCAATTGATATTTCACTTCAACACAAAATATGTACAGTATAAATAAGTTAAAAAAAACTGTTGTAAACCAGTGAAAAAACGATTTCTACGCTATGTGCCATCTCAGAAGCCATGGCAGCAGGGCGGTTGTTGGCAGCTCCATGTTCAGAACTGGGAGCAGAACAATAAGGAAGAGACAACAAACTCGTCTCTGGGGAACCTCTTTTTCGCAGAACTCATGTTTCCTCTCTTTTGAACAGAGGCAGCGTTAGAGGGACTGGAGGAGAATACTTTGGGATGCCTGTGTTTATTGAGCCGAACCTCTCCGGAGGTTGTCATATTGATGGAAATCAGAGAGTAGAAAAACAGATAAATGTCATTAAGCCAATCAGAGGGAACCAGACTCTCTTTAGTTCTCTGCTAATTTGGACTAACAGCAGGGGGCTGCTGCCGCCACGGTAAAAGCCCTCGATTTACAGTGGAGCAAATCTAAAAGGTCTTAAATGTCTCCTTCGAACCGAATAACCCTTTTGAGAGGAGGAATATGTTGGACATATTCATTCAGTTGTAAAACGCAGTGCTTAGTACGCTGCTCAGTGCTTTTTGACTCTTAGGACTCGTGGTTCGTGTTTAGGAAAAGACATTTTGCCAGTCTCCTGATGATTCAGGAACAACCTCCAGGTCAAGTTCCGACGTTACTTCAACCTGAGGTGCTGTTTCGTCTTGGCTCAGGGACACTTCTTGGATCTGACCTGGAAACAGAAAAGGGGGGGGGGGGGGAATGAAGAATAAAAGTGACTTTGCATGAGTCTCATGATGCGAAAAATAACCCTCCTGAGCTGGGTAATAATGGAGCTTTGTGAACCAGAAGGAAAAGCCATTAACAGGCAGTTACAGAGCAGCACCAGCAGCTCAGATCCTGTATTCAATTTGCCAGTGGCTGACATGCAAATGAGACCATCCTTCAAACAACAATCTCTGCTCACTCCTCCAACATTTGTTTTAATATCTCACACCCCCCATTTGCTCTTTCTTCAGAGACCATGTCAGTTACACAAACGACATAATAAGAGCTGACAGATGTGAAATATGCTCATTGTGAATATGGCATGAGTCATGTGTCACAGTACATTCAGCCGGAAATAACTTCAGCACTGAACAACAAGCGAGTCACTTCGGTGCAGAGCTTCAGTCTCCTGCTGGAGGCCACACACGGAATTGAGTCTTACAGTGGGAGTCATTTAATTATTTCCCTCTATTTTCACTCTATATCTCAAACACTTCAAACAGATATTCATTAAGTTGCAGGCGTATGAGTGTGTGAAGCCTCTGGTGTTTCTCACAAGCAGAAACACTGCACCAGAGTCCGTCTCTTTAAAATGGACGAACAACATGGACTTGTCAAAGACTGTAAATAACCACTCGCACATGAAACTGATGAGAGAATATCCCGAAAAGGCAGAGGACCAAGGATGCCTTGTGTGCTTTCTACCACCTCAGTCGTTAGCAATTCTTGTTCTATTAAAAATATATATTTATGAATAACACATAAGAAATACGAATAGAGGTGATTTAATGTTGAGACAAGACTTCCATAACAAAGACAAACTGTCAGTTCCCCTTCAGTATCCTCTCTCTTACTGTTTTCAGACAAGAAAAATGATATTTTCCTGCTATAGTCGCACGTAGCTGGGATGGTGACTGTGTGACCCTGTTCCCTTGTCAAAGTTGTACTTAAAAACTGGGCAACTTTCCAGATGTTTAACAATATTTCACACATCTCCAAAACATTTGCCCTGACCTGGAAATATATGCTTTACTTTCTACAGCTCTTGCAGGATGCACACAACGAGGGAACACCTTGAAAGAAGCTACTATCTTGCTTTATTCCTGGCGACACTACATAAGCCATCACTTCAGACATGACTTTTTAAAATAATCTGCCACCCAGTCAGTGGGAGGAATAATCATCTCCCCAAAAGTTTCCACAACTTTTGTGGAGTGGATTTTTCAAGTTGAATAAGTAGAACAGATCCGTCAGCATAGTTCTCCTCCTCAGGTCAACTTCAATAAGTGCCTGCCAGGCTCTGAGGCGGGATGAGTGAGTGATTTGAAAAACAGTGTGGGTGTGTGTCTGTCCCACTCTTGTTCAAGGTTAACCAAAGGGGAGCTACAGTCCAAACCTTGACCAAGACTGACAGAAAGATGTGACGACTTCAATTCAGGACACGTGTCTGCTGATATCAAAGATATGCAAACGAACAAAGATGACAGATCCGTCATTGCAGTTATTAGGGGTCGATTAATATAGCATTGGGGCTGTAATGAAATGAAATGAATGAAACAATGAAAACTGATGACAATGAAAATCTAGCACATGAACGATGGGGAATCCCAGCCAACTCTCTAAGGTAATGTTGTTAGTATTGAGATTAATGTTACCAGTTATATTTAGACGCCTTAATGTTAACAGTAACGGTAACATTGCTGCTGTTTTTTCGCTTGCTAGAAAACAAGTAGGCTGTTTCTCCTTGTATGTGAAGCAGCGCTGCAAATTTTCCAGTTATGTAAAATTTTATTTTTAAATTTAGTAATATCACATAATATAACAGAATCTTTCAGGATGGCTCCTGGAGGAGGGCGAATACAGTTGGAGGCCCCAGGGATCTCATTATAAAATTTTAATCTATCCTGATACACTGGTAATTACTGTTCCTCAAAGAAAGCGAGCTAAGAAGAAATAGAGAGATGATAAATGTCGCACATTTGCCCAATGGCACAAACAGCCTGTGTGTGTGTGTGTGTGTGTGTGTGTGTGTGTGTGTGTGTGTGTGTGTGTGTGCATACACATTAGCAGTAAGTGTGAGGGTGACTGAGTGCTGCCATTGTCACGTTCTCAACAGAAGAAGAACAGAGCTTGAGAGAGAGTTGATGTTCCAGCAGGGGAAGGCCGAAGCATCCTCAAGAGCCTTACAAAAACTTAGTCACCACAGTCTGTTTATGTAGGAAATAGGAAAAAGTAGTTATGTGGACTGTGTGTGACGGCCATGTGACACACAGTCATGTACACATGCACGTGTGTGTGTATGTGTGTGTGTGATACCATCCAGCTGCTCACCGTAGCCGTGGGATCTCTTCATGTGGTGTTTCATGTTGCTCTTCTGTGTGAACCTGATGCTGCACATCTCACACTTGAAGGGCTTCTTTCCAGTGTGTTTGACCATGTGGACCTGCAGAGCGCTCTTCTGGTTGAAGGCCTTGTCGCACTGACTACATTTGAAGGGACGCTCCCCTGCACAAACACATGGACAAATGTAGCATTTAGCGTTTTTCTTCATCTTTAAACCACTGTCAGAGCAGTAGATATTTGGTATTGTACATCGACCTGACTAGTGCAAACAAATGGCTCCATTATTGAGATTATTAGACAATATTTAATGTGACGGAAAGAAAAGGCTGCAAGCTCTTACTTTCTCTTCAAATTAGGCAAAACTGCAACTATTGATGGTTTTTATCATCACCTAAACTGCTGATTAATTGTATCTGTGCCACTTGGTCTATTTCATTTCTAACTTCTCAGATGTGATTTCTCAAAAGGTATTGAACCCCAAAATTTTCAATATACAGTGGGGTCCAAAATTTCCATTATGGGAAAGCATGTTCAGACTTTTTGTCTTAAATACATGATAAAATGATTTGCTGCAGATAATCGACTAATCGCTGAGATCAATAATTGTTTTGTCTCTACTTCAAAGCTTTCCCCCATTGTTGTGACATTTTGAGGTAAGTCCATTTTCTTTGTTGGTGACAGTCTAAACAATAACTGAATATTAAAGCTGCTTTCAGACAACTGAAGTCTGGATATCCTCCTGAACGTATCCAAAGGGGCTGTATAAAAACAAATCAGCACTCTGACTCCTCACGTACAAAACCCTTAGTTAGATGTTTTATCTTTTCTGGTTTTATTATGAAATTGCAATGTCAGCAATACTTCATTCAATCCGCTGCTAGAATCGTAACTTAATATCCTCCAGTATATATAGAGCATTTCTTAACATCTATATATGCTTGTCAGTGTCTTCTTGAGACCAAAGAACAGAATAGCAGGGAAAGTTTAAACTTTAGCCCCTGGATGATTTTATTCCCTCAAGCAAAGATATGTTGAGATGTTCTGATATAAAAATGACAAAAACTTACACATAGCAAATATCTTATCTAACTTTAAATGCAAAGATATGCCAGCTAAATCACTTGAGGGACCTTTTGGCTGCTTGCCGAGCCCTTTCATTCAACGCACATTCTTTAAGCTGTAGATGGGGACACGAGTGAACAGCAGCTACACCACATATAAACATTAGCAAAAAATCTAAAGATTAGACAGAGAATGGAAGCTTTATCCCTGTAACTCTTTTTCAATGATGCTTAGAGACAAAAGGCAGAAAAAATAGACTCCACAAGGTTGGGAGACGAACCAATCGTAATCTTTCTTAACAGTATTCAAATAAGTCTATTCAAATGGTAATATGCAGAGTGAATAGTTTTCTTCTTATGTACATTGGGGGCTGATAATCATGTCTGGGTGCCTGGGATTTCACAGGGACGAGAGACATTCGAGGCATTTAGCTGCTTAGTCACTGCGTCTGTATAAATGTATGAATTAGTGGGAGTGAAAGCTGACAGCTGTTAAATATCACATCCAGCTGGGAAGAATGTGGTTGTTCAGGACTGTGTCAGGACTCTTTATTGATCTGAACACATTTATATGTTTTTACAGGTCAATAATCGCTCTATGTGGGAAGGTGTAGGAAGCCATTTCCCTGTGTAAAATTAGGAATTTAACAACATGGAAGCAAATAAAGTTCCACATTTTATCACAAGCATGTTGCTGTGGAGCACAAGATGGATTTTTGACATATGTTATAGAATAAATAAACCATGACACTGATAATATCTACCCATGATAAAACATACATTTTGTGATGGTGGCAAATGTTTAACTTCCTCAAACCTCACAGATGTATGATGAAAATAATCCTGTGAAAGTCTGTCCTGTTATATTTAAACCCCTCAAGTTTTCAATATCAAATTCGACAGTATGAAATAAAGTAATGAATAAATGAATACAAGAATAACTTGTATAAAATGTAGTTACTTTTTTGAAATATATAGAGTGAACAAAAATAATTATTGTAATAATAAAACAACAATGACAAAACTGTAATTTAATGTTAATGAATTAAGTTAATTATTATTATTATTACATTCTTTCAAAAATTGTTAGTTCATTTACTTATACAATGTATTCATGATTATTTAATAATTGCTTTTTTAATAGACAGTTTTCAGGCTGCATAGGTGGTGAAAAAAAGCTATAAATAGTGGCTTTTAATGTGAAGCACAATGCTGTAATTATTGTTATGATGTCGACAAAAGTCATAATAAATGTTCTCTTCTCACCTGTGTGTGTTCGGTTGTGTCTCTCCAGCTGGCTGCGCTTGGCGAAGGCTTTCACGCAGGAGGAGCAGTTGAAGACTCTGGGTTTCTGGGAGCTGGGTGAGGGGCCCGGCTGGTGCACCCGTTCATGTTCCTGAACACAGATCCAAACATTTTATTTCACCGTTACAGCCGAGGACACAAGGTTCCTGCTCTACCATGTGACTAGAGCTAAAGATGTTTGTCAATTTTTGGCTTTAGGAAGAATTGACCGTTGAAACAGAAATAAGAGCGATTGTGGATGTAACTGCATCAAGAAAGGGCAGAGGGTGTTTAGGGTCATGGTGGTGATAGTGTTTGTTACAGTCCCTTGGGTACGTTTGGGAAAAAAACAAGAGAACTGAGTAAATATGCAACAAACTGAAAAACACTTGTTGCTGTCCTGTCCTCTTTATTTACCTTGATCACGATGTTTGCCCTCAGCACTGCCTTTTCCCAAAAACTGTAATTCTTCTTTTAAAAAATTCAACAACCTTTGAAAATGCCCAACCCTACACTGAGGTTAATTAATGCATGTTCTGATTGTCTGTGTTGCAGATTTAGAAAAATGACCAGGTAACTTCAAACGTGAATGCAGGCTGGAGGCCACAGTGGACCGATACACCAGGTCTCCTTTAATCTGTCTGGATCATGTGATGTAAAATGCTCGGCTCTTCCCTGTGAGAGGCGACCAATGCTCTCTAGCATACAGTATGTAGCACTGCCCGTCGAGCAGAAACTGCTGCAATTCATTATTTTTCTGTGTTCTAATTATAAAGCCATGGTTTAGGTTTTCTGGCTATAATTAAAATTGCAAATTTATTATCCACAGGCAAACAAAATGAAAAATAAAAGCGATACCAATTTATCTCTCTCACCGCTGGGCCTTTTAAAAAATCTAAAATCAACATCCGACTTCTCATTGTAGACTAATGAGCAGCCTGGGGACCTGGAGAGGATGAAGATTGGTCACTCTCACTCTGACATGTACCTTATCTCAGTGTCATGAGAGACAATTACTGCTCAGCATATTGAGGCATGTGTATTAAAGTAAAAGCCTGTGGCACATGATTTGTTGGAAAAAGAATGGAGCCGTATCCTCCCCGTCCTCCTTTATCCTCCTGATCTGAGGAAGTCCACATTTATGTGCTCTGATGTTTCAATGACGTGAAGAGAATGGCGCGAATAGAGAAGTGCACATGCTCTCTCCATAATTGGGCTGCAAAACAAATAAGTTGAAGTGTTTTGTTTTGTTGTGGAGAGTGACAGTTTACAAGAGTCTATCTGAAATCAATTTGATAAAATTCCTTATTTTTGCCTCATGCAAAGAGACAACACTTTCCTCACTGACCCTTAAATCTATTGTGTTTTCAGCCTGGGGAGGAGGAGGGGGGGGGGGGGGGGGGGGGGGCACAGATGACTAAAAATAAGATATGCGTTTCTTTCATGAATGGTATTCATTCATATACAATGCTCAATTCTGTTAAAATGGCCACTTTGCCTATAGAGAGGAAGCAGTGCAAAATGCCTGTCATCCGACTCTTACCTTCAGGTGTGTAGCTCGCTTGAAAGCCTTGTTACAGAGGCTGCAGACATGACAGCGGTCCTTGCCATGAGCTTGCCTGCAATGGCGTCGCAGTGAGTTGGCATTCTGGCACACCTGGTTACAGTAGTAACACTGGTTCCGGTTTTCACCCTCCATCTGTGTGTCCTTCTCTCCCTTGTGTCCATCGTCAGGAATCTAAAACACACAGACATTGATAACTTAAGATTGATACACATACATAACCGTAGTGTTTTCAGTCTGCTCTTGTGTCACAAATTAAAACTGTCTGAAACTCAGGGTGCATATTTCCACAGAATTTTTTTCAACTCGTGATTTTATATCCTTTATAAAAGCCCCAAATATCCATACACATTAGTGTAAGTCAAATTCATAGTTTCCACATCCACCAGTCAGATGGGGTCCGCTATGGTCCTTGTAATGTAAATTAGGGTGCACACGGACCTCTATGCCTGCATCTGCATGCAAACCCAGAATTTGTGATCGTGTTGACTGTACGTGTCGATTGCACATTTTCCAAAGAACAATATATCCACCTACTGAAATAGAATGTGGGATCAGGTAGGCATGAGTGGAACTCCTGACTGATGTAGACAATAATTTTAGTAGAAATGAAGCCGTGGGCATGTACGCGTGACAGGAACAGGTACACAACTCTCAGCAGACACAGAATGCAGAAAGTTTGGTCAAACCATGAGAATCCACTGGTAGACACTTCCCCTCAAGATAGCTTGAGTTGCCATTTCAAGTATTTGCTCAATTCACTTTGTTTGGCATCTCCCCCTTGATTCAAACACACTCACATTATACCCGTTGTCTGACGCTCCGTTTGCAGATTGTGAATGGTGGCTGACCAGTATGACCTGCTGGCCTGAGCCGCCTGACTGCCCCGACAGACCAGAGTCATTCAGCACCGCAGGGAATGTCTGACTCTGAGGAGCAGAAGGATAAAACATCTGTCAAACTACATTATGTTACCTTTGATTTTCACACATTGATAATTACATCACTTGAACTGCTCTGCAGTCAACTCATTTTTGGCCAATTCGGACATTAAGTCTGTTCACAACTATTTTTTACCTGTGTGTTGAGATTAAGCGTGACGCCATCCAGCATTCCCTGTGCATCAGCAAGGGTAAGTGTAACACTGCCATCGCTGGCGTCGCCTCCCGGTGACATCACGAGGCTCTGGGACACAGCTGTGTGTGACAGGGTGGTGCTGGGTGTCAGGCTGTTTCCTGAAAAGTTGAAGATAGACACTGTGTGTTAGACTCATTGAGCTTTTTACTGCAGTGACTAGTTTTCAGCCAATAGCAGGAGTCCCTGGCTGAATTCGCATTGTGGCCAATGTTGTATTCACACTATATTCAAGTGGGAAGTTGCTGGAATTGGTGCAGGATAATAAATGTTTGATGAAAAGAAACAGGGTAAAAAAGGAGAAGCATGTGAACACATTTTTGCGTTCGAAAAACCTCCATAGTTCAAAAGCATTTCATTCATTTGTTTCCCTCAAAAGACAATGGTAAAGAAAATATTTAATTTGATTTGTTTTTACGTCTCTGCCGGGTATTGTGTTTTCATTCTAAGTTTTTTATTTTGATTATATATTTTCATAACAACATGGGACTTATGAGGAGAAAGATCAAAGATGTAAAAAATAACCTTTGAATGGAAATTATTTAAATAAATAAAAAAAAGTAACATGGTCAATTTAAATTACATTTAATTTAACAACTCTCAGAATGAAGGATGGTCTCATTATAGGAAATAGAGATTAATTTGGAATTAAATCCTTCAATGGTGCAATGGGGGGGTTTCTATGGTTACAGGCCACAATGTGAGTTGGTTTAGAGCAGGCATTGTCATGATGACCACAACATGTTTACCTGTGTTCACTGAGGTCACTGTAACCAGCTGGGTGCTAAAAAATAGTACTGACCAAACGAACAAGGAGGAACTTCCATTATGTTACTGGTGAATAACCAACATCGAAGTTTAATAAATATGGGCTCCATACAATTTGTCTGTCAAAGCGCAGGTTGAACTGTATTTGCATAGAGAGAGACAAGAATGTGACTCTGACCAGAAAACATAATATAGAAAAGTATAAAACAGCTGAGTGAAACAGAGGGGTTGGTTTAATTGTAAGCATGAATTTATGAGAGGCTTTTCCAATCTATTCTATCTTATAGAGATATAATTTTAAAAAGGCATGGAGGTAATCAATTAACATTAGAAAGCTGCAAGTAGATGCACTCTGCTAACAACTACATTTCACCCTCTCATTTCACAGACATGAATTTGCTTACTGTCACAAAATGTCATGAGTCTAATTTGATTGATATGTAAATGCATGCAAAAATTATACAAGCAGTCGCACAGAAGGTGATACTGCATGGCTGGCAGTAAGGGAACAAATTGAGATAGAGTGAAAAAAATACAGAACAAAACAATAGAAGGGCGGACTGTTTGCCCCACTAGCTCCTGGACATTATGGAACCTCTTTGCTGTTTGGATCTTGCAGTGGCATGACTTCAACTTAATTGTGTCATAGATGAGAGGAACGCAGAGTGCGCAGTCATTTTTTTTAAAGGAACTAAAATTGCTGATCAGCCTTTCCGCTGCACAACAGAACAGTTGCTTAAGGGACTGAGGCTGGTTTGAATTCACTGTATGAATTTTAAGAAAGATACTATTTTGCCCACACATTGGTATACCAGTCCTCACCTGCCATTCCAGTGCTGGCGGGGCTGTGAGGTAGGAGGTGGTCATTGCTGATGGTCAAGGTTGCACTTGTGGGCTGGCCACTGAGCGGTGATGCCAGTCTGAGGCTGCCATTGATCTCGGCACCATTGTGGTTGCTATGCTGGGGGAGCAGATCTTGACCTGAAGGAATGTGGCAAAAAGGCCTTTTAAATCCAGAATCCAAGAAAACTAGCTATTGTTTTATTTTTATTTCATTAAGGTAGGATAGGGCGTAGAATATTTCGGTCAATTTGAGGAAGAACAATGATGTTCTTTACATCTTCAAGGAATGCTAAAGCTTCCTAAATTTGGACCAACTTGAAGACTGAAAGTGACTTCAGACATTTTGCCTGGAACGCATGCACTGAGAACTAATCACTTCTTTTAAACTTTCTGTTATTAACAAGAACAAATCAGTAATCAGAATGTCATGGTGCAGAAAAATAAAAAATAAATAACAGGGTTATAAATTAGAAGTTTAAAAGAAAAGTTTATAAATACATACGATACGTTTGCTATTTACTTTGTTTAAAGGATTTAAATCAGATTTTTGAATGAAAGAATAGTAACAGCCAGAGGAAATAATCTGACTGCTCCAGTCATGCCAGCAGCATTGATCTTTGCTGACTCATGGGGGCTCAGAAGCTCAAACTTCCCTCTACAGTGGATACAGCTTTTATCCTCTGCTGATATATACATTTTAATAGTCCTGTGAAGAAGATGTATAGCTCATAACCTCTTATACGGAGGCTTTTATTCTTGATTTGTGAAGCAGCTTCGAAGTAAAAAAAAAGGAATGTGAGTTGTTATTGAGTTTGTTATTTCTCTCCTGGCAAACAAGTTCAACTGGGTGAGGAAATCAATAAATGTGGTGCTGATCCTTGAGCATATTTTTGTTTGCTATTGATACTCTGGTTTAGTATTTGTTCAAAGAGAAGGTAAATGTATACAGCCTTGTAATTGCATGTTATCTTTTGAAAGATCATATTCATACCTGATATGGTTAGGGTAATCTCTTGAGTGTTTCCTGCCCCGTTGCTAGAACCAGCAGCTGAGGCCTGGGCCTGTACCTGGGCTAAGGCTTGCGTAAAGCTGGAGTTGTTGATGGTCAGTGTGATCTCCTGACCGTTGCTGCCTCCGGCTACCAGCCCAGAGCTGCTTATTACATGGCTTAGGTCATGAGAACCTGCAAGAACAAAAGTAAATGATGCTGTTATTCAGCTCATAACCGAGGGTGTCAGATTACATTTTCCCCAAGCAAACATACCTGCGGCATCCTGCTCAGAGAGGCCAGCCATCGTGACCTGAGCAGACGTGATGGTGGGGGGCTGCAGGGCCAGGCTGGTCAGGGGGTGGAGGACGACATTGGCCGACACAGAGGGGTCGCTGCTGGACATGAGCTGACTGTTAGAGTGGGAAACGAGGCCATTGTCGACGCTCAGGGGATGAGAGAGGAGGCCGCCCTGTTGCAAGGTCTGCTGGAGGAGGGCATGGTCAATCTAGGAAGAGGAAGAAATACTTTAGATGACAGAGGTAGGCCAAGGTTTAAAGGGAAATCAAAATTTCTATCCACTACTTTTACATGATACTGCAGCTCTGCTGAATCTCATTCTGGTGCTCTGGGATTTCACTCAACTGCTCATTTTCATCCCTCACACTTAATATCATTCTTAGTCCAATTCAATATGAGGGATAATCACATTCTCAAGTTCTAGAAGTACAGTACACAGTACATATAATGTTGGCAAGGATTCAGTGAGCTGTGCTGTGAGCTACACAGCTCTGTTTATTTTAAGGCAACATTTGTTGTACAACAACTATCAGTGGATTACTTTGCTGTCTTCTTATAGAACTCTGCCTTGTGGACATAAATTATTTGAATATTCAGGGAGCTGAGCAGCTGCTCAGAAGAGCCTACGGCTGCTGATTGAAGGTTTGAGGAGGAGGGTTTGCATTGTGCTCCTTTCCCTTTACAATCTAAAACTGTAGAAAACAAAAATAAGGCTCTAATGTTGCATAAAGATTTTTAAAAAATTTCATTTTTAACTATGCATTTTGTAGATCAGTCGATCTTCTACTTAAAGGTTCAGTGTGTAGAATGTAGTGACATCTAGTTGTGAAGTTGCATGTTGCAGCTGAATACCGCTCACCTAGGGCAGGGTGATAAAACGATATAGATAATTATTGAGATATAACTTGTCCGAGATCATCGATTACTAACTATTTTAGAATATAGGACTAGATGGTGAATATCCCAGGGGCTTATCAGTTTGTGTGTGAACGGGGCAGAGACGAGCGGGGACACACACACACACGCACACGCACACACACACACACACACACACACACACACACACACACACTCCCGCAGAAAGAAGTTCCTCCCGCAGATTACGACGTAACGCAGTGTTTTAACTTCATTGTTGCAGAAGACGTGACGCCCCATTTATCCAGGAAAATAAATATGCATTCAACAGGTTTTTATAAAGATCAGTTCTAATTGTGAGTGATTAGAAAACATCAGAGGACTAGAGTCCCTTGTTGACCAGCGGATGAATCTGATTCATGATAAGATAAGATAAAACTTTATAGCTCCACAAACCAGGAAAATTCATATCGATATCTGATATGAAAAAAGATTATTTTCCATATCCTCCAGCTCTACCCTCACCTCACTCTCCCCTTCCAAACATGAAAGAAAACCTTGGGTAGCATTTAAATGGCGGCCTCCATAGAGAGGACCCACTCCTGATGTAAATATAAAGTATTTAAATATAAAGGGCTCATTCTAGGTTAAAGAAATCAATTAAATCAATTAAGATGATCACACTCTAGTGAAAACATCACTAGGATTATTTTATATAATTTCTGCCAATAGATTCCTTTCATCTAAATCTTACACTGAACCCTTAATTTGCTTTTCACTGTAACAGAAATATTCACTGTACAAATATGTAAGAGATAAAATATATAAGCCACAGACAAGAGACAGCCTGGGTTAAATGTGGGTTAAATTATGGAAAATGCTAATACTTTATATATGTAATATTAGGTAACACAGATACCATTATATATGGGCCAATTACAGATAGTATGCGTCTCTATTATTGGCTCATGAGCTCATGAACAGCATTTTAACGTGTTCACAAGGCTTTTGATAAGTCACAATGACCTTGACCTTTGACCACCAAAATCTCATCAGTTCTCTTGTTTCCAAGGGAATGTGTGTACCAAATTTGACGAAATTCCCTCAAGAAGATGAGATTTTGTCTTCACAAGAATGGGATGGACGGACAATCCTAAAACATAATACCTCCAGCCACTGGTTACTGGCGCAGAGGCATAAAAATAATCTGCAGAACAGCAGCTCAGTTTTATCAATAAACTAAGAACCTGTTTCATGAAAGACAAGGCCAACATTAACCAACCTTACTTTTCCACAACTAAAGGTGATTACAAAAACATGGATAATAACACAAGGCTCAGTAGGACGTGTGTGTTTTTGTGTGTAACCTGTAGCGTGATGTTGTTGGTATCGATGCCAGAGATCTGTACGTTGGGGCACACCAGGTTAGCAGGCGTCAACTGAAGGTGGATGCCGTCCAGTGTGGTCAGACCTTCTGGGAGAGACACAGTCAGGTCTCCAGCAGCTGCAACACAAACACACACACATAATATCAATATTTTTTTCTAATATGACTAATTAACCCTCCAGTTAGCCGAGTGACACATTGCATCAATATTTGTTTACTTTTTATAATCAATGATTATTGAATTATCATAAATTCTTAACTCAATCCACTATTTATGACTTGATAAGCAGGTTAGAGCATGTAAAGATGGTTTGTAAACAAAGTAAAAGGCAAATACATAATCTTACATCTCAAAACAAAGAAAAGATGTGAACGGATGAAATACAACATATTACGTGTACTGTTAGGGCTCTGAGCTACAAAAACACACTGATGCTTTCTGTTGAAGTAAGAATATCCCAGAACTACAGGTACTTAAAAAGCTCATGAATAAGTTCCAAAAGGCTGAGTCACAACAAGGAGAATCTTGCCATGTTTTTAGTTTTTCCCCCAGATGATGAAAGGATAGTGAGAGAGAGAGAGAGAGAGAGAGAGAGAGAGAGAGAGAGAGAGAGAGAGAGAGAGAGCATAAGGCTGCATCTTAACACCCTTACATGGCACCATGCTGGATTGTTTATCTTTCAACTGTATATAAAAAGTGGATAATGCAATTTGTAGCCTTAGTCTGTGCAGTGGCACTCCAGGGATGGAGCCACTGCAGCAAGGTTCTGTCAATACAGGTGCTCCAACAATCATGAGCCATTCTTAGCTGTCAATCATGATAATTCAAACTTACTGCAAAAATTGACACTTGAAAATACATCAGTGAGATCAGAACTACCTAAGTGACAGAAATCATATTTGAGAAAAGATATTTGAATTGTATGTTGGTGCCTCAAGGGTCATGTGTGTCATATCAAGAGATGTCATAATGTAGATTTCAGAATTTCTTTCAATTCTGAGGCTTATATAGGCTACGTATATTTTCCTTCACCACTTTTATACCAATTGAGAACCAACACTTTTATCAGCACACACAGGGAAACCTTCATTGCTAGGCTGCTGAAGTGTGAAAACCTGTTACTGAGGCACAAAATGCAGCTGAGTGGAGTCAGACATCACAAGTGAATGATTGGAAGCTCTTAAGTGGGCTTTTAGTACCACATTAAAGCAGGGATGTCCTGAAAACGAGGAAAGAGAGCACACGGAAGGTGGCCTGTGGCGATAAAGCATCTTCTCATCAGGTATTGTGATGTCATTCATCTTATCCTGAGCTACAGCAATGATGGTGACAATTGAATACCAAGAAACCAAAGGAATGAGGATTGCTGCAGAATTTCTGTTACACCCACAAACTTCAGTGCATTAATCATTGGTCCGACATTAAGAGTAGAAGCCAAATGATAATAAAAAAATGTTACCTTAGTTTTATGATCCTATCAAAATGACTCAACACACTGAGTTAATAAAAAAATCGAATCTCTGTAACAAACAGACTTGCTGCGAATGCAAATGTTCTCCCACTGCTCTGCCTGATTTATCACAAACGTCTCTCTCTAGCTGTTTTCAGACATGAACTCTGGAGAATGTCCGCACAATTGGGTCTGGCCATTTTGCCTTTCACATATGAAGAACGCAGCAGGACACTGTCCAGGTCAGACATGTTCACAACAGCAGGAAAATGTCCACAGCATTCAGGTGAGAGGTGGCGCAGCAAGCAGGACATAATGTATTAATTCTGCCGCAGAATTCACATGTTTTTGTTTCCAGCCGCCACATCCGCCCTCGTCACCGTAAGCTCTTCTTTTTCCATCCTGAGATATTTATATTCATTTAGCTTTTTCAGTTTTGCACCTGTCACATGTTAGCTACATCATCAACGCGCCCACTCGCTCGCAGTGAACCCTCCGGACATAATCCTGCTGTCCTTTGACTTGGACATTCTCCCGATTTTTTACAAGGCAGGGCTGGCAGGAAAAACTCTGGAGAATGTCCGCAGTAACTGATTCTGACATTTGCGTTCTCACATATCATCCCTCCGGATATTCTCCTGAAATTATCCGGAGGGGTTCAGTGCATGTCTGAAAGCAGCTTCTGTTTCTTTGAGTATACATGTATCAACAGATTCATAATCCCTACCTGACATAGAGGCCGGCAGGATGGCCTGTCCCACCAGCCCCTGCTGCAGCAGATTCTGGTCAAACTGCCCTGTCAGGACTTGGTTGGCAGGGAGGTAAATGCTGGAGTCAGAGCTGGTTGCTTGTAGAAGACCCACAGATTGAAGAGCATCTGAAGCAGACGGCTGCTGCCCCTGAGCCTGAGCTGTCCCTGGGTCCTGACCCTGACCGGCCTGACCAGCCAACAAGGCAGACCGCTTGGACTTGCGGCTGTCGCTGTTTGGACGGAAGTGACACTGAATGTGGGTTTTGCGGTGTCCTGATGTTCTGAAGCGGAGTTCACAGAAGGGACATTTGAAGGGCTTGGAGCCTGTATGGAGGCGCATGTGCACTTTTAAGCTGCCCTTTGTAGAGAAGGAGGTGTTGCACATGTGACAGCTGAAAAGTTTCTGACCTGCAAAGATAAGTAGAGCGTTAGGTTAGGTCAACTAAACATGAGCTCTATCACTCCAGACTTCAACTGCTGTATGTCGCTTTGGTCAAAATTAAAGAAGTCCTCTCTTTTCTTTGTCTTTAATAGGTTATTTAAGCAATGATGTAACTGTCCTGAATTTTGCCAAATTAAAATAAAAAAGATTGCTCCTGACAGTCTGCAATCAGGTGAGGAAGCTTTAACTTTTTATTTAACAAAACTTTTTATTCTGCTAAAAGACAAGGTTTCAAGTTCACATTTGAACTGAAAACATATTATACTAATAACAGGTATATAATGCCATATATAATGCCACGCACGCACGCACGCACACACACACACACACACACACACACACACACACACACACACACACACACACACACACACACACACACACACACACACACACACACACACACACACACACACACACACACACACACACGTGTTTAGTTCAACATTTTAGGAAATATCCTTATTTGTTTTCTTGCTGACTATTTATATCGTCATTATTGTATCTGAACAAGGTGTAAAATGTTATTTAAACAGAGCTGTTGAGCCAGGCTGTGTAACTTCCTGCAGTTTGACAGAAAACAGCTGTTTAGACCTGGTATTAAAATCCGTCTGGAGAGATCCGATCACAAGTGGTCAGTGTTAAGTTCCTGTGTTCAAATGGGTCCTGAATGTGTCTCCTGTGACCATTCAGGGCTCCAGACTAACTTGTCTTTACTAGGAGCACTATAGCCCCTTACTGAACATTTTAGGGACATACATTAAATAGACCTGCAACGCAAATATTCACATTTTATAATATCCCCATGAATAGAAAACTTACAGAAATTACAATGTCAGGGCTCCAGACTAACGTTTTCCACTAGTAGGACTGGTTTTAGGGGCACCAGCACAAAAGTTAGGCGCACCACTTACAACGACATACAACGCAACACATTCATATTTTTTCCCATCTTAACTGATAAATGTTATGGTAATAAATAATACATTTACAAAATAACAACCACAACAAAACAAGTAAACAAGGAACTTCCTCTTACGGAAGGCCTCTCCTTCCCCTCCCTTTAGAGCACATCCCCCTGAGGACCACTAGGGGCTGGCACCTCTGAAGGCCTACCCTTGTATTTGGCCCTGTAGCTCTTTTGCCCTGACTGAACCTCATCTGTACAGCCTTCTTGGCATCAACCTCCTCCAAGCTAGTTCCCTCAAGACTTATTCTAATCAGGTCTTCCACTGTGTACACATGCGGGGACCCTCTGACATCAGATTGAATCATCCTCTGTGCTGAGAATCCTGTTATATCTTATTCTGAAATTGGTTATTATGCACTTTCACTTTAAGTACATGCTGATTAGGGCATCACCACTGATTACCCAAATCAATTTGATTACGATTCACAATGTTCCAAAAATTCTATGACCGATTTGAACCCTGTAATAAAGTAAAACAATATCAACCTCAAAATTATTTAAGTAATGAATTGTTGTAATAAAACACTAACCTGTATGCGTCTTTACGTGACAGTCCAGAGTAGATTTCACTGTAAAACTCTTCCCACATTCATCACACTTGTAAGGTCTTTCTCCTGTATGGATCCTGATGTGCCTGGACATTGAGGTAGATTAACACAAGCACATTTGAAAGAGCACACTGACAGATGGGAGATTATAGGTGGGGAGAAATACAGCAGTGATTACTAATTATCACCCAGGAGCACACTTTGATCTCCTGCCTTAAGCTCCAACTGTTGTGACATGAGCTTCCAATGCACTCTGACTCCAAATATGAAAATCTAATTGATAAATGTGCTTCACTTGTCAGTGTCTGTGAGAAGAAAAGCCAACGCTCGGTTTAAAGAGGGAACATCTGGAACTGTCCAATAGACATGTACAGAGGGATTAAAAAAGCCCATATTGTTTATGTGTGTCATATCTTTTTTGTGCAGACCAAAGTCCTTCTCTCCCACAGGAAACACTGGTTCTGAAACGTCTCATAAAGCATCCATGACAGCATGCAACACAATTATTCCCCCATGTCAGAATGTTTTCACACCCTTTGAAGATATTTTCTGAATGTTATAAAGATAATCAGGAAAGTGGCCTTGTGCATTATTTACTAACTTGTGTCATCATTGCCATGTTTATCTTTAAGTGGGACGTCTGGCACATAAATTGGACGACCTGCTGACCTGCGACTTGATTTCAGTGGACGAGTGGGGGTGTGGGGGAAAACAAAGCTTGATTTATGCAACAGAATAATATGACCTGACCTCCAGCAATGTGCTGTGTTTGCCAATTGGGCGCTTTTACCTCTGCCTGTTGCCAGCAAGAAAACACAACAACTGAAGAGATTTGCACTAAACTTGGTGGAAGGATGCAGTATAGGTCAGGGTAGAAATTGTTATATTGTGCTATTGTGAATAGTTTTCTGTGTTCCCAGGAGAAAGTTCATGGTTCTTGATGAAACACATTTAGGCAACGAAACAAAATTATTACCTGACAAGGTCACTGGGCTTTTTGAAGCTCTTGGGACAGTAAGCGCAACAGTTTGCAAACTTCGGTTCTGTCTCCAGCTCCACAGCCTTGTCTTTGATCTCGCTGATGCGATCCCTCTCAGCCGCTGACTGCGCGAGGATCCGCTCGGACACAGAAGCCTCCTCGCCGGGATCCTTCGCTAGCTCAGCCGCCTGCTCCTCCGTGAAAGTAATGATCTCCAAACCCCTCCTCTTTGACAGTCTCTGCTCGCTGTCCTCGTCTTCCTCATCTTCCTCAATGTCTTGACTATCCAGACCAATAACTGGGAGAATAGGAGTGTATTATCAATACTTGTCTTATGCTCACATTTCATTACGGGCAGCTAAAACCCTGTCCATGTTGAAAAATGTTCATCTTTAGGTAAAAAAGGAGACAAAATTCGATCTGTTCGACTTTAAACAATTGCATGTACATTGCATGTTTACTGTCATTCTCATATTCCTAGAAAGTTCTCTTATATATTTTGAAACTTTCAAATTTGTTCCGACATACAGAGATGAATATAATGCTGCAATAATCAATTTTAGTACATTAGATCAACATGTCAATAGGACGTATTTCATTTTTGATCAGATTTGTTTTAGAGCACGAGATAGTGTAGCACGAGTGTAGCTGTAGTTTGTAAGAGTGGAGGTAAGAAATATGAATCTGCAGCAATGGTTGGCAAACTGAATTATAATTAAAAAAAATGTAAACTCTTATTTTAATGATTTCACATTGAAGTCTGGTCATTTTCACCATCTGTTCCAACACCTGTGTAAAGACAGTTACGTCACTGTATTAAGGTTTGAACTTCTTAACCTTTCAAACCATAGAAAGACGGCTCTTGAGATGTAGCACCTGTGAATTTGAATATATCTTCATGTTTATTGCTGTTGACTCTACTTAGAAATAACATTCCTCAGAGCATTAAGTGAAGTCAACTGAACATAAACTCAATAACAACTTCAGATTATACTGCTTTATGTCTCTTTGGTGTTTTACTCACACCTTATGGTGGTTTTCCTCATCTTCCTCAAAGACTTGACTATCAAGCCCAATAACTGGTAGAATAGGAGTGTATTAACATTATTTGTCTTATGCTCACACTTAATGGTTAGCAGCTAAAACCCTGTCCACACAGAAGCATTTCTATCATGACGGAAATTCATCCCTTCTATTTTGATCAATTGCATGTACATTCCCCTGTTTACTGTCATTCTCATGTTCCTAGAAAGCTTATATATCTTGCAGTTTTTTTATTTCTTCCTACTTATAGAGATGCGATCTGATTTTAATAACTCAGTTTGGAAAGAAAATGGGTCATGAAACATTCAATTGGTATCTTGGCATCCTTACTCTGATCGTCCACAGAATGCTCCTTCTTCATATGCTTTTTACACAGCTGGCTGGTCCTGAAGCTGTCGTCGCACATGGAGCACTTGAAAGATTTGATGTGTATAATCATGTGACGATTCAGGCTGCCATTGGTGGTGAAAGAGGCATCGCAGACGTTACACTTAAAGGGCTTCACTCCTGTTAGTGAGAGAGGAGAGCAGCAGGTCTCAGGAAGTTATATTAAAAAACAAACATTTTAGTGAATTTTACTATGGAACTGCATGACTGATCATGACCTTAATGGTTTTCCTAGGGACAAAGTGTACCTTTTTCAAAGCACACAGGAATGGATGATTATGAAAATTTGCAAAATGTATATTTTGCAAATTTTATTCAAAACCGTTTAATTTGTAATTGTGATGTGGATGAAATGCAGTGCCAAGGTTTGGGGGATAATTTCAGTTGATTTTTAAAAAATTATATTTTCCAATTAAAACACAACAAAAATCTAGTTAAGAGCGTCCATGACCTTTAAAGGTGTAGACAATCTAATTAATTTCAGAAGAGATTTATCAGCTCCTGAAGTCACTAGACTCTAAAGCGAGCTCACCTGTATGTGTGTTGAGGTGGGACTTCAGCACTCCGGCCGACACAAAGGCTCGTCCACAGAGGTGGCATCTGTATGGTTTCTCCCCAGTGTGGGAGCGCACATGCTGCTTCAGATGGCTGGACTTTTTGAAGCCTTTATTACACCAATTGCACCTGAAGATGGAGAAAGTGGAATATTTATAATGGGAAAAAAGAGGCTTTCAATTAATATGACATTAATTAATATGTGTGTATGTGTTTCCTTCATAGTATGCAAACAAAACAATATTAGGTAGGCGTCGTGCAGATTCTTTTTTTCAATCTGATATTCAAGAGAATGCAAAATGTCCACAACAAACAGGACTCATCACATGCACCAGTAAAAAGTGAAGTAACTCAATGCCACTTCCTCTGTATCATTCTGACAGCCAAGTGTCCACTGTCCCCACAGCAGCTGGCAGGTGAAACAAGGTTTGGTCTGTTTATTGCTGCATGGGCAGGTTCTGTGCCGCCAACTGTTAATTATGTTGGACGATAATCTGAAGCAGAGGATTTACAATAGGGAGGGAAAAGTAAACTTTTAAATCGTTAAATAGATTTTGGATTTATGGGGGCTTTTATGCTGCACTGTTTGCGTACCGTAATATTTATGTGTATGTTTTTGTAAAGGTAAAACAATAAAAAAATAACAGGATATGCCGTTCACTTTTTTAGGTGCTGGCTGAAAGACTGTTTTTATGGCAGAAGATGGTCACATTAAATATTGATTTGATTTATGTATTTTTCTGTTTGCTGGACATTACTAAAGTAAGCTGATTAATAAAAAATCTTAATCCTACCATTTGTGAAAGAACTTTCCCTTTACAGCATTTTTTACAAGTGGCTAAAACGTTTTTTTCCTCACCTCATCAGGTCAGACTTGAACCTGACCACTGGACAACTAACTCTAGAATGGTTCTCAGTAGAGTGTGTACCCCCCACCAAGGCCCAACAGTTCACTCAAATTCAATCAAGCCTCAGAGCTAAGGCCAAATTCTGTTTTTTTCTGTTCTTTTTTTTTTTATGTCTGAAATTTGTATTGGATTTGGCTGCAACGCTGTTTACCCCTGAAACTAACACTTCACCAACCCCTCCATTGGAATAGAGGTGAGTAGATAATGAGTTTAAATTTTTGGTCGAGCTATCCCTTTAAGCTGCTGCCCTCATCAACCATCATCTGTATCTCACGACTTAGAATGTGAATGTCCACATATGTGTTTATTTTGTTTATCCACTGAAAGTTTATTGAACAGTTTCTGCACATCAATGTTTAGCACCAGTGCAATCAAGCCTAAATGGTGGAGCACATAGTACTTTGAGTGCAGATTCTCTGGTTTGATGGCACAAACATTCAACTATTTTGCCTGAAATGCAAGCACTTAGGTGAAAAACAGGTTTTGCTTCATTGCATGGTTAATGCCAAGTCTATAGTGGAGTGCAGCTGTGGCAGCATCCAGCAGAGAGGCGGCTGCATGAGGGGAGAGGATTGAAAAGGCAATGAACAGAGTGTAAACAACATCAAGAAGGGTAAAAACTTCACTTTTCAGTAGAAAAAAGGACAGGTTTGTGGGGGGGGGGGGGTCACTGAATGTCTTGGAATGACCCATTCAAATGCAGGACTTGACTACTGAAAATGTATCTAAAGGATCACACTTCACTAATTCTGTTCTGACAGAGCTTTCAGAGAGTCCATGGAGAAGACAGGCAGTGATGGCTTTGAGAATTAATAACTATTAAAACTGCTGCTTTTACAAAGGGTTGGAATTTAAAAGGTGAAGAGGTGAGCGTAGTTTATGAAGCCACTCGTACCGGCACGGACTCACACACACATGCACGCACAGACATAATAGCACAAGAGTAAACCTGTAGGCTCTTTTGGTGTTGTCTTCACTGTTGTCCTGGTAGTCCTGTGTCTCAGTCAGCTGAAGCTCACTCTGACTGCTCTGCTGAAGAAGCCCATTCGTCTGGATAACCAAAGACAAACCAACAGGACCTTAATGCATAAGCTAATTAGTCACCAGATGGAATAGTTTGACATTTTGTTCAGAAAACATCATTTCCATTTTTGTTTATGTATAATGATGCTGTAAGTATAAATGGAACACAGGGAAACAGTGAGCGTGGCTCTCCAGAAAAATTGTATATTTAACTAAGGGTTGTATAAAACCCCTTTCCCGTGATAATAACGTTCTGTCTAAAGAATTGAGTCAATGAAGGGACAGAGCACAATGGATGAGGGTAGAGGTGAAGAAGTACATGGGTGGGGTCAACTGCAGAGTTTTAACATGTGTGTGGATGAAAGCAAAGCAGGTTTGTAAATTGAGAGGAAAGGGACAAGGAAGCAATGTCTTACCAATGTTGTCAAAATCAGAATGTGTATATGTTAATAAAAAACAAAAAAACAATCTGTACTCTGACAGAAATGTCAAAAAGGACAATTTGTGGCTTTACATGAAGTTACATGCCTTACGTACTTCTTGACAGGAAATAATAACCAGTTTGTCCACTGTTCCAGGTGGTTTGGTGTATGTTGGAACATTTGAGATAGACAGGTTATCGGTTTCCCCTTGATTCAAGTGTCTATGCTAGGCTAGGTTAACCACTTCTCGCCTCGGCTCCACATTTCACACAAGGGCTTGAAATTGGTATCAATCTTTTTATAAAACTGACCAGAAAAAAAACAAGCACACATTATTTCCTAAAAATGTCTAACATACTGTTGAGTTTAATATATCTGTTTAATATAAAAACTGTATATTATAAACCGCTGTTAGAAATAAAACTGTAATGAACAATTGAGATGATAGAATTAGGACAATGATGCTCTCCTGTATCATACATAAACAGTCCATTAATTAAGCCAATCTTTGCTTTAATTTGAAAAAAATTATTCTATATGTAATGGTACGGTCTGCAACTTACCTTCAGTAAAATTTCAAGAAGATTAGTTTGTGTTCCATCAATATGCAAATCTATGCAGCTACTTATTCCAAAATCTAATCTTTTTAATCATCCTCTTTATAAGAAGGAGCCTGTGGTGCAAAGTCAAGACTACATCTATAACTCACTGGATTTCAATCAATCACATACCTTGCTATAAAATATTCAGTCACAATATATTAAAAAAAGAGTAAGATAAGAGAATTGGAGGCCAGGAAAATTAATGTTAGGCCCAAGCAGTCCACTACTCACCTCCTCAGCACTGGGGTCGTGCATCAGATTGGGGGGGTGATAGCTGGAGGACAGTGCCTGGGACTCCAGGGTGCTGGAATCCTGCAGCTGCTGGACAGTGGAGAACTGGGACTGACTGTAGTTTGATTCACTGATGGTGAAACCTGAAAAGAACATACAGAGAACAATCAGTCTGTGAGTCACTGATCAGATTTAAAACTATGAGCATTGAAATATTGGATCCACACAGAACATTTGGGGATTTGTTATTACTCATAAATGCTTGATCAAATAATTAAGAACTTTTAATAAAAGCGCAAACCAAAGCTGAACTGTCGTAACAGGATCTGCAACTAAACAAAAATGCAGTTGATAAGTCAATAAAGCCAAACTTCCTCTCAGCAAAAATAATAATTGGAAACTAGGAAACTGAGGGGACTGAGTTTATTCAACTTCAGCACAACACAGCAAATCAACAGGCAGAAACTTGGCCGCAGCAGCAGAGAGGGTAAAACAGTGGATTATGACTGACTGAACTTTGAACACAATCCTTCACTGAAACTTTTAACTGCTGACATTAATTACTGGCAGTCTGCAGCAGAAAGATATTGGATGATTTACAGCAACAGAATACAGCATTGCGTTTACTCTGTGAACATAATGGCTGTTTACAAGGCCATATGTCATTCCTCTGCTCCTTCTCAAAGAAATTGTTGTTTGCTTGTTGTGTAACAGCTTGCAGAAACCAAAGTATTTGAAAAATGGTCATGCTGTGGCACAGAAGGCACAGTCTAGGTTGTTCTGTCCTAGGAAATAAAACTCCATACAGGCCGGATTACACAATAAAGACAAAGGCTTTAATTGAATCATCCTATTTCAGCTAGATGAATGGATGGATGGTTCGATGGAAAATCTATTGCAGTCAATGGCTGCCTGAAGCAGGAGATTTTTATCTTCCCTGTTGATGCTTTCCCAGAGAGTTACTGCAGCCTCATTCAAGTTCAGGGGACTTTCTCAGTCAGTCAAAGATATTCCACCTCTTCAGAATATTGCTTCAGGCATACGTTGAGGATCTTTGTCCTCACAACTAATGAAATGTCATCAATGAGCTTTGATGCACTTGGCTGAATCTGAGCACGAAGCTGCCCCTTTATACCTCTGCATCCATCCTGCTGCTTCTGTCAGCAATGAAGTTATCCATAAATGCTTGGTGCCACTGAGAGCCACACATTACGAGCCATAACAGATCCACACACTATATTTGACGGATGAGGTGACATGCTTTGAGTTGTGAGCTTTTCCTTTTTTTTCTCTCCACACTTTCCTCTTTCCATCATTTTGATAGAGATGGGTTTTTCCTCCGAGTCCATAGAACTTTGCTCCATAACTCTGAAATGTTCCTTTTGTGTATGTCAAGAAGTTTGTGACTTAATGTTTCTTTTATTATGCTTGACCAAAGTGTTGTTTTGCAGGTGGCTGACCTGAGAGCTCACGAGGCTTCAGCAGGAATGCTTTAGATTAGGATGTTTTACATTTTGTGTTAGGGCATCCTGCACCTGCAAAGAGAAGAGTCTTTGCTCTCACCAAGATAATGACGATCCTGACATGAATTCTAGTTACCTCGACTTACCATCTGTTCCCTCCCATATCTAATGATTACCTCTGCCACGGAGGTTGTGTTTGAACCCTTGTCCAATATTTCTATGTTTATCAGCTGGATTACCGTGCAGGGGCAGAGCAGGTTTTCACTTCCTTAAACCTTGCAAGAAAAGACGTTTTTTTGACATTTTCCCAGATTTCCCAGGGACTAATTAATGGACCGTGATGAAACAAATCTGGCACATTTAGGAAATTGATTGATATGATGAGTGTGTGTAATTTGGTGCAACTTGAATTTAAAGTGGATTGCTAAGGTATGTGCTCCACTGAGTGCTACTCTATTGTACTTTCTATCTATTGTACATCAAGATTCAAAATATATTCTGCTGATCCTTAAGGCTTGTGTCATTATCATCCTCTTCACTTTACTCCTCAACATGACAGACACCTCAATTTAAAACTAAATTGCAATTCTCATCTATCAGTCAACTCTAAGCCACAACGGAGCACTTTAGAGCTGATGACCTAAGGCTGAAACGACACACAGCTGCCAATGAAACATTTAGGTGTCAAATTGCTTTTCAGCTCTTGTAATTTGGGCACTAGATGTTACATATGTGTTATATATACTGTATAACCCATCAAGGAAAACAGCCAAAAGCTTCTTGTTTGTGGTTTTGAAGGTGTCTGGAAGTGTAGTAGCTCAGTATTCATACATTCTGTGGCAGAGAGTCACTACATTTGCTGCAGATCCATTCTGTGAGTCTTAAACAAAGCACAGCACATCCACCTGTAATATTGGAGCTGCAGCAATTGACTGAACGAGATCCTGAGGTAAGAGAGACGTCTGTTGTTAGCAAACACAGAATATCGGACAAACTTTAGGACTTCAATGAAATAATAATGCCAGTGATAATGCTTGAGCCATGACAGCATTATTATTTGTGGCTTCAAATATGATTAGATGCTCAAGAGTCATCTTGCACAAGCACGTGAAGTCTGTACCCTTGAAAATGTAATGACACTCAAGGCAATAAGGCCCTGCACCTAAGATGATGAAACTCCAGGTCTGTTCCGGTCGGATTAAAAGGATAAAGATAAAGTGGCTCCTGAGAGAATGGAAAAGGTAGATGTGCCTGACAGATGTTTGCTGTCAGTTTGCTATGCTGCCTGCAGCAGCTGCCCAGGGACCACTGTTCTGATGACACAGATTCCAGGCTGGCAACAACAATCAGTTAGAATGGTGGGAACATGGTGAGTTGTTTGGTGGGAGTAAAGAAGCGATCGTATGTTTGAGAGCACTACACTGTTTTACACAGTGGAGAGGGAAGAAAGGAAACAGTGAGATACAAGGCAATTTCTCATATGGCTCATGTATTAAATTAATAATCCTGTTTGAATCTAGCTTTTTAACATAAACAAAAACAGCTATATTTCACCACAACAGCTGGGCATTGAATGTTGCTATTGTTCATGAACGTTGTTTTTTTATATGATTTCTCCTTAAAGCTCATTTATCATGATTTCTTATGTGGTTGCTTGAGGCCAACATTTACACGCTGCAAATTCAATTGACTCTCACAGCTCCAAGGTAATTACTGGAACATAAATGTGTTGCTACAGTTCATTGTATGTACGCAAACATTTGTTTTGCATGATAAGAAAGAATACAGTTTACATAGATTTTCTACTTCTTTGTTTTATAGACAATAAACACCCAGCAGCAAATTTCTCTGCCTTACAGACATTACTGATTTTTTAAATGGTTGCTGCATCCTGACATGAGAAATATCCAGAATGAAAGAGACTTGATGAAGGAAATCTGTGTGTGTGTGTGTGTGTGTGTGTGTGTGTGTGTGTGTGTGTGTGTGCGTGTGTGTGTGTGTGTGTGTGTGTGTGTGTGTGTGTGTGTGTGTGTGTGTGTGTGTGTCCGTACCTTGCGTTAGAGCTTGCTGGTCAAAGGCAGGCTGAGGAAGTGCTGGTGTCTCAAACTGGCTGATATTCTGAGGCAAAGCATGCTGGGTGGCCACATATGAATCTGTCAACACAGAAAGAGATTCTACTTAATGGAATTATAACACTGAACTTTCTTTGTATGCAATGTAAACAGAAGTTCATATACCATTGAAATGTCATTACATACACTGGATAGCTGAGGTCATGACTACTGCACTGGACAGTTTATATAGTGTTTTCCTTTAGAAAAGTCGGTGCTCTAGTAGCAACAACTGTTTTCAGAAGAAACAATTTATTATAAGAGTACAATAACTAAATTTACCTGTTTGTATCTCATATACAGAGATTGTTTTCAATACCTGGGGACCTAATTCCATGTGGATTATAGGTTAGTATTTTATCCATGAAGTAATAAAGCTCCATCAGAAGTATGTTGAATATTTAGGTGAAACTACTGTATGACTATTGTATATTGAGCAAACAGGTTGGCATAGAGGAAGTTGATCATTCCAGGAGGTTTTAAAAAGTGTATTCAGAGAGCGAGACATTTGTATTGCTACAAATCTAACCTACAGCACCTCTGTTCTCATAACTTGATAGTTTTTCATATTTGTTTTTATGTCATTGGTGCAAATTTGGGTTCTCAAGGGAAGTTTTCAACACATAAACTTACAAACCCTGAATCCCACATAAGTTATTCTTACCCTCTCCTTGTACCAGTGGCTGATCACTCAGAGGTGCCTCCAGTGTCACTTGTTGACCTCCATTCACAACCTCCGCCTGACTCAGTCCCAGCATGTTTTGCTGCTCTTCTGAGGTGGCAGGTTGTTGCTGGAGGGAATCACCCTCTATTTCCACCTGCATATCATGGGCCACAGAGCTTGCTCCAAGTGGATCGTCTGTTGTCTCGGGCTGCAGCTGCTGGGCCAATTCATACCTGGTTTGGTGGATCAAGAAAAACAAATCATTAGATCTAAACACCTCGAATTCTAATTTTTACTTTCTAGTCCTTCCTTGTCACTGCATATCTAGTGCACTCTATGGTATGTAAGTATGTGGTGAGAAGTAAAACACAACAAGACACAAACAAACAACCTGTGTGTCTTCATGTGCTTCCTGCAGTTGGGTGATGACTTGAAGGTCTTCTGGCAATAGGGACACATGTAAGGTCGTAGGTCACTGTGGGTGGTCATGTGGCGCCGCAGGCTGCCGCTGGTGGTGAACGTGGTGTCGCACATCAGGCACTTGTACGCCTTGAGGCCCGAGTGTGTCCTGATGTGAGCTTTGAGCACTCCAGAGGAGGCGAAACCTCGACTGCACTGGATACACTTGTAGGGTCGTTCTCCCGTATGAGACCTGCCGTGAAAAAAGGATGGCAGTTAAGCATTAAAGTGCAGTTTCAGTATTTTGTCTTAAAGAAGACACATTATGCTCAGAATTAAGTTTCATTGTATTAAATTGTGAAATTACTTGAAAAGGTTTACATGCTCTAATGGTCAGAAAATGAATCACTGTCCTCATCCTGTCCATTGCTGCAGCACCTCTTTTCAGCCTATGTCTGAAACTAGCTACCGTCTCTTTGAGACATTTTGCTTAATATGAGTTTGTTGGGGGCTTGTACTAACATTTTGAAATGAATTTTGATGCTAACAATCTAAAATGTGGAAATATTTATACTGTAAAACCAGAAATAATATATAATAATATAAACCCCCTGATGTATTTTTTTAGGTGTTGCTGTTCCAAATTCATCAGGGAATCCAAGGAACTGTCACTGGTGGCAGATATTGATGCTCTATTTGAGATACGAGCCATTATCCTAAATCTGCCAACAAGGAAGACAAATGGAGTGACGCCAACCATCTAAAGGCATTGCAAGGACGACAGCACCATTATATAGATTAACTTCTCAGTGTTGAAATGAAGACAAATGGTGTCAAAATGAAAACCCTAGAGAGATACATAGATAAGAAAAGTAGAGTGCTCAGGCTACTTATCTTTCTTAGTGCTGCTGTTTCAATGTTCTAAATCTTATGCAGGATTGACAAGGTCATTTTTAAGTTAGTTTAACAAAGGGTGTGTACTGTTCATCTATGTCAGGATTTAAAACAAGTCACTAATGAAAAGGTACATTTCCGGAAAGGACCTTTACATACAGTATTGAATTTAGAATACTATGGATATGAGTATAATAGGTTGTTTTGATAATTCTTGTTTGATGGTATATTGGGGACTTAAAGCTTAAGCCAAAGTAAACTTCCCAAGCCAAACACTATTCTCTGTAGCTGTCTCATAGGAGCCTGAGTTTTTGAGAACTATCAACAGATTTCTGAGATTTGCAACTCTGTCCTCTAAAAGACTCCATCAATCTCCTAGTTGTAGAGGTCAAACCATTTTCTGTAATATTGTAAATGGTAAACATTCTTTATCTTGGGAAAATATTTAAGCAGACATTTTGGATTGAGAGTGGTGAAAAGGCGTCACCTCAATCAGCACATTGACTTGTTCTCTGAGGACTTATATATACAAAAATGGTTGGTTAATATCCTATAGAACTAGCAGTGAATGCCGATACATCTGATGGTGGCCCAAGTGACCTGTGGTGTTTCCCAAGGCTCTATCCTTGGCAACCTTTTGTTCTCCTTTTGTATAAATGCTTCTGTTACGACATATTATCCATAAAAACTAAATTAAAAACCACTACTTTCCAGAAAGAAATGGCATCTTCCATTTCATACAATTTTGTCACACTATTAAGTTTTGGACGTTCCCAGCCTTTCTCAAGCTATATTAAAATAAATCTGAAATAATTGTACTTGGTCCATCCCCACTGAGTAGAAGATTTTTTTACTTCCTGTTAACTAATATCAGACCTTCAGCCAGTAAAACTGAGTCAGTGTCCTCTCAGTTAAAAAGTAATTTATGTTTCCCAATTATACTTCCTACAATTAAAGTCGGAAAAATCAGGCCTTTCCTCTCTAATGCTCATACAAAGAACATCATACGTGCTTTCCTATCATCATGTATTGATTTCACTATTAATTGGTATTAATGGTGTGTATATATATACAGTATACACACAGGTGGTACACCGGCATAGCCGGATGGTGACGTAAATTGAAGAGGCTTTAAATAGAGTTACTGTATATAAATTTGTTTTAATGGCTCAAACAAAAATTGCTGCAGAATATAATGATCTAATTTGTTTGGTCTAGTTTGGCATCCAACTGTCACATAGAAGAGAGAGAAAGAATCCCCATCAAAGTTTCAACAACCAGTGTTATAAAGAAGCCTCACCTGACATGCTGTTTCAGATGGCTTGATTTCTTATAGGCCTTACTGCAGAACTGGCACTTATAAGGCCGGTCACTGCCCACCACCTCCAGGTACTGCTGGAAAGCCAGGCGTGGGTTCTGGGATGGGATGAGGCCTGTTAAGCAAAATATGGATAAGCAACATGTGGACTTGAGAGAAGGGTTATTTGATTTTGTGCAGAAACACAAGCAAGAAAGCCACTGGACATGCACTCCGCCTCATCAAGGACACCAGAAGATGTGTGTGCATGCTTACAATCAGGAAACAGATGGAACAACACCACGTATATATGTATAACATATGCCTGCCGACACAAGCCCTTACTGAAGTCCGTGATGAGGATGGGTTCCTGCAGGGGGATGTCAGGAAGAGGTAGATTACTCTTCGACACTTTGGCTTTGTTGGATTTCCGTGGAAATTTATGCTTCTTATGCTGCACGCTTTTGAAGTGAGAAGCAATATGTGTTTTCCTGTGGCCTGATGTTCGGAAGATCTTGTCGCAGTGAGGGCAGGCGAAAGGACGGACACCTGAGCAGAGTGGGGAAAAGCAGTGCATTTGGAGAATTAGTATTTAGAGAATTAGGTTGACATATGCACTTTGATACAAACTTGAGAAATCCAAAATTGAACTCGGAATTACTATCCCTAAACCAATCTAACCCAACAATATGAAAGTCATACATATTCCAAAAACGTGAGCTCCTGTTATTTTATTTATTTTTGGCTACAAGAGGTTGCATAGCCTTTTGATTACCAAGAGACAATATGGATTTCTATAGAACCAATTTACTGCACAAGAAAAAGTGACAATTATATGAAACCGTATAAGAACAAAGCCGCAATGAGAAATTAAATTTAGAGCAACAACATTGGAGCTACTGTAAACACCTAACATAGACTCTGCTATAACATAGCCATTAGTGTGATAAACACACTAACTGTTAAAAGTTATGTTTATTCACACTAAAGTGGGAAAAAAGGGTGACCTAATGTTCATTTCCTTTTGGCTTTAATTATAACCCTTTCATTGAGTGGACCCGCTTCTCACCTGTATGCAGCCGCATGTGTACCTTCATGCTGCCAGAAGTGGAGAAGCACTTCAGACAGCACTGACACTCAAAGGCCTTAATACCCGTGTGCGTTTTCATATGTGCCGTGAGGGTGCTCTTGACGGCAAAAGCTCTGAAACACTGTTTGCATTTGAAAGGCTTCTCGTGGGTGTGGATGCGGATGTGGCGAACAAGGTCACTGGGTTTCTTGAACTCCTTGGAGCAGTATGGGCAGCCATGCCACCGTACACCATTCTCTTCCCTGATGGAGCCTGGAAAAAGAAAAGCATGAGGCAGCTGTCCATCGTTTATGTCAGTTGAACGCTACAGCAGCTTAAAGGTCTACTCATATGTCTTCTTTAATAAAAAATGATCAATTCGTTAATGACATTTTCAAACATAGAAAAAACATGCCTATTTAATTTGATCAGAAGCAGGTAAGCAAAACATTATTTTATGTTCATATAAATGCAGATATTTTCAAGCTTTGGAATGTTTAGTCAATTACTGAACTCATTTATATGAATAAGAATTGGATATAATAAATTTACTAAGTAAACGTAGCTGGGTTTAAATTTGAGGATTTTTCCAAAGAGAAAAGTAGGGTGGATCAGTAATTTCACTGAAAGGCACCATGAACCTCTTGAACACAAATTATAATCAAATAGTCATGGAATTTACCCCCTACCTGGCATTTGTATGGGTTTCTTGAAAATGCTCCTTTTCTTCTCCCTGATTGGTTTGTCTGGGCCTTGCACTTTCTTGCTTTCTACAGCAGCGTCATCTGTGGTCTGGTTCTGCGATTCTCTCGACATAGCATCACCCTGTGGCTGGACCACACTCAGCCCACTGTTCTCCAGAGCTTGCTGCAGGTACAGAAGAGAAATGTGCTCACAGGCCACAGCTTAAAAAACATATAATAACTAACGTTAATATATACCAATCAAATCATATCAAACATAATGAAAAATCATGAAACATAACAAAAAATATATATATAACCTAATTATGTAAAGAATATTTAATATTGTTAATTTAATATTCAAGAATATAGGGTATGGCTTGTCATGATTTGGCAAATACTGACAAAAAAGCCATGGTCTGAAACCAAATTTCAGTGCTGATCACAGCAAATTGTGCTGCAGAGCACAGGCTCTATTCAACTCTCCTGAGGTACTCATCCATAAAGCTTTCCAGAGGGAATTCAATACTGAATCTTTCCCCCCAGATGGATCCATCCTTGAGAAAAACCCTTTGACATGATCCTGGCTTTTAGCCGAGGTTTCCCAGTGTGCTCTGTGATTTTCTCCTCTCTCTTGTGTCTGTCTGTTTCCCCTGTCTGTCTGTATGCAGTGTGCGTAAACTTGTCACACCCTGCCATTCAGTGGGAAAAGGAAAGCTATTTGACAGAGTATGGTTCTTTGGTTTCAAACAAACATAATTTCAGGGGAATTTTTGAGTTTAAGGAATATATTTCTTCTTTTCATCTCTCTCTCTGTGTCCGCATATATTGCCTTTGCAGCCTTTGTGATCTCCATCTAAATCAAGTCCATATAAATGGCTCCACTGACTCTAACCTGACAGCTGACAGGTGTGCGTGTTGTTTTGCCTAATTGCTAGCACCCTGCAGACAGGAAGACAAGGAACATTTTCCAAATAACAAATTGTTCGTACTTAAATCTTTAAGAGTGGACATCACATCAAGAGACCTGGAGCTGAGGTGCTGCATCTCTTTAAACTGAATGTTTGAATCATAAAGGTTTGGTCTGCAGTATGTGGTTTCCAGTCAGCCTGCAGGGTCCAGAATACTACTGGCTTTTGTTCCGATCATCTAATACATTTAGTGCGAGTGCATTTGTTTCACTCACCTGCAAGATGTCCTGGTTGATGGACGTTTCCATGGTAATAGCTGGCTCTGGAGGTTGGGGCTGCGCCGTCTCCCCACTGACCTGTGCAGACAGCTCAAGAAGTTGCTGGATGACATCTGTCACCCCTTCGCCGCCCTCTGACACCCCCGATCCCTGACCTGTCGTCTCTGTCTCCTACAGGGGAAGAAAGAGGGAAGGGAATGAGGAGCAATGTGACAAAGGGACAGAGCTAGAATTAGGGCTTCTGTGGAGCATAGAACTAGCAAAGCATTATTGAAAACAGACATGAAGACAGTGGCCTTTTGTATGCGTACATACACTGATGGTGCCTCATTTTGCTCTCCAAACAGCCTCAGTTCTTCATGTCATGGATTTAACAAGACATTGACATGATTGCATGACATAATTTCGAGACATTCATGCAGCCAATCTCCTCTTCTATCACTTCCCAAAGGTTTTCTGTTGGATTCAGATGTGGTGAGCAGGGAGTTCACTGACATTGCTGAACTCATTGTCATGTCTTTGGAACCAGTTTGAGACTAACGTTTTGTGACATGGTGCATTGTCAGGCTGGAAGTTGACATTAGAAGATAGTAAATTATGGTCATAAAGGGATGAATATTGTCAACAGTACTCAGATAGGCTGTGGCTTTCAAATGATGAAAACAATGAAGAAAACATGCCCCGCAGCATTACACCATCATCAGCCTGGACTGTTGACGAAAGGCAGGTTGGGTTTTTGGATTCATGCTGTTGATGCCAAAATCTAACCCAACTATCTGTGTGCCTCGGCCAAAATCTCAATATCAGACCAAGATTTTACAACTTGGAAAGACATGAATATTCAAATGCTTTAGTGATGAGGACAGAGACCAGTATCGATGTGCTGTTAACAAAAACATGTGGTTTATGTGTCCTGCTTCCAGCATGCCCAACCCAGACGCCTCGCCTGAATGTTCGGGAGATTTTCCTGTTGTCATGAGCACTTTTGACCCAGAAAATCTCCTGCTGTGCTCTTCATATATATACACAAGGCAAACTCCAGAAAATGTCCACATCAAATTTTCCAGACATTTTCAGGAGTTCGTGTCTGAAAACAGCTTGAGGCAGTTTTTACTGTCTTGAGTAAAAATCTCAGGAGATCCAAAGTTTCAAAAATACTCAAACCAGCCTGTCTGACACTAACAATCATGCAACGGTCAAAGTCAGTGAGATCACATTGTTTCCTCACTGTGATGTTTGATGGGAACCTAAACTGAATCTCTTGACCATAATCTGCATGATTGCATGAGCTGCACTGGTGCAACATAATTGGCTGATTGCATGAGTAAGCAGGTGTACAGGCGTATAATAAAATAATAATTTGTAATTCATCACCTAACAATTACCCAATAATGCTGATGTATTATTACCACTGTTGTAGACAAGGGAGAGGATCAATGAGGCAGGCTCAACTCTGCATTTCAGACTGAGCCAGGGAAAATCTAGCAGAAAAGCTCCTTGATTGTCAGAAGGGAAAAAGCTTAACAGCAAATGAAGCGGAATGCTCAATAAGTTTTTTGGAATTGGGCACAGTGAAAAGCCAATTGTGAAATATAACCAGCTTTATTATCCAGCAGTAAACAGAGGAATGAAAATAAGCAACACGTTGGAGGGAAAGTAAAAGCCTGAATTTTAACAAACAACATGGGTATAAGATAAAGCTACCAACTATCTGGAAAGTTGATTTGTTTGATGAAACTAAAGCAACAAATCAATTTTGGCCAATAATGCTGTTTGTTATTCCTGTCGTTGTTCCCTTGTTTCTTTGTCCCTGTCATATTTCCATTAAAAAGACGATTAATAAGTGCTTATCTCATTCCCAGTAAAATGGTGACTTAATAAATTGTCTTCAAATGAAAAAAGAAACGAGTAAACAAAGTTATCTTTTTGACATAAAAGTGAGCCACTAACATGACCTGTGAAGCCTTAGAACCTTATTCGCTCTCTATGTCTGTGTGATTAAAGACATTGACTTCTAACATAAATCATAACTAACTGTGCAAAGAACCTTTTACAGCACAGTCAAGAGACTGAAACTACTTTGGGGGATTCAAAAGTTTTTGCTGATGTTTTCGACATGCTGCTCTCTCACCTGAGTGCTGGAGGGCACCTCGATCACAGAGATGTGCATCTTGCTGATGTGGGCGTTCAGGCTACCCAGCTTCTTAAATACACAGCTGCAGTCCATGCATGGAAACAGGGGTACCCCTTTGGTCTGTTACACAACAACAACAACACACAAAAAACCACATGCACACATAAACAAGATATTATTCCTTGGCTATTATGCAAATGTTGCCCCCTCAAAGGTTCCAAGGTTCAAAGGCTTTATTGTCATATGCAGAAATAACAAGTTATCAATGCAATGCAATTCTTAGTTCTCTTGTCTCTGCCTGGTGACATTAGTTATTAAAATAAAAAATATAAATAAAAAAGCTTGAAACATCCAAAGGAAAATAGAAACATTCAAATATATATACATATATATATATATATATATATATATATATATATATATATATATATATATATACTGGAAACTAAGTTTTAAATTATAAATAAAAGGGATAAGAGCTGAGGTAGATAAAGGGGATTTCAATAGAAGTATTCCAGTCACCGAACATTGGAAAACATATTAAGAAATTATCTCCACTGTCACAGTCACAAAATGTATGTACAGGAATGCAGAACCATGTTCAGTTGGTAGAACAAAGCTGATGTTACTGCTTGACCCTCTATTGATAATTGTTTGTTTACAAGGCCTGGGAGATTATAGGCTTAGCACAGCCAACTATAACAGGCCTTATAATGGATCATCGTTCCACACGGTGATTGATTGAGATTATCATTTACCACAATAAAGCAACACTGTGTGACTTTAACAACAGCACCCTCTGCAGCCACACATGGTGATTATTTTTGCTGGGCTTTGTATTCAAGCAATTAAGTGGTTTTCATGTAGAGAAAAACTAACAAAGCCGATCCATCTGTTGACCAGAGGTCTGACTGTGTAGTCCCAATCAGTGAACTGAAACAAAATAAGCACTGCTGCTTTGACATATACATCAAACTCTGTTTAGGATTTACTAATCTACAGATCAACATCATTGATGGGCCTGATTCTGGGAGGTTAACTGCAAATATAAAGCCGTTTTTAGACGTCTGCTAAAATTGGGTCCAGCCATTTTCCCGAGATTACCTTTCACACATGAAGAGCGGAACAGGAGATTACATTCACTCTGCACCGGGAAGTATATGTATCTAGACAGAAATTAACCAAATACAATTTGAAAACAATTTCTATTGAATGCCCACATTGTACGAGTAAACTATTTGTATCTAATTAAATTATGTAAATAAAACATTTTTATATCTGCTTTTTTTTCTCAGGATGTTAAAGCTCTCGAATATCTTTGATTCAAGAGGGCTGGCAGGAGAAACTCCAGAGAACGTCAGCAGCAACTGACTCGACACAAGTTCAGTGCAAGTCTTAAAGCAGCTTCAGTCAGTTATGCACTTCTTGTAGGACATAATACCTGCTCACCAATGATACATAGAGCAAGAACAAGTATTCAGAATGAAGAGTGGGATTGAAAGCAGCCCCAAACGAATTATGAAGCTGCTATCATGTTGCTTTAAAGATACTACACTTAGTCTGTCTTCTGGAGTCTAAATGTCTAGGTTGTACATAATGGGTCTGACGTAGGGAGATCTGTCATAGCTGGTAAATATTATATGAACTGAAAACATAATGAGAGGTTGTAAATACTGACATAAGCTTCACTATTTGTTGTTGTAAGAGGTCTCGGCATGAGGGGGTTGCATTGATATATTTGCCTTTTTCCTGGTATTGTGTTTATCCATAGGAAAATGGATTGCTGGTAATTACATTGTCCCCCTTGGTTAACTCAAGAACTTCTCAAGAGTATGCACTTTAATTTACAAGAGTGAAAAATTAGTCAGTTGTTATCTAATATCTATAAGAGCATCTATAGGAATAATGAACTGTTGTGAACACCACCACCTGAGGGCCCCCTTCATTATTATGATGTAAATAATGCAAAGTGGTCGCATGCTAAGATATGTCATCCTTCTATCCCTTAAGTTCAATTTATTTCCAGACATTAAGCATAATATTTAGAGTCAAGGAAAATGATGAATTGTTAAGTGTTGTACTCTTCTGCTTTCTGGTCTGTCAATCTAATGAATTGGGGAGGAAGCAGTGGCATTTGTTGAATTTGCCTGAGGGAAGCTTGGGGTAAGCAGGTTTCTACCATGGACACAAGATGATGCTGAAAAAATATCTGTAAATTTAACCACTGAAAAAAAATGTTTTTGCTTCTGAATGACAGTAAATGGTGGGAGCCAAATAAACATTAAAGAAATGTATGAGAGTAGTAAAACTGTAAATTAAAATCTGAGCGTATAGAGTGCCACTACAAAAAGAAGTGTGATAAAAGATGATGCGTCAGTGGATAGGGTTTGTTTACAAGAAGTGGAGCGAGCTTGTAGATGGTTGAGCTCCAGAGTCACTGGAAAGATGAATTTTGAGTATGTTTGTGAGAATGCGAGAGCACTTGGGCATGAAAGAGCTCCAGTGAGGTGTTCTCAGTTCTCAGAGTATGTGTGGGGGGTGGATGAGTGTGAACAAGTGTAGGGCATTTAGGAAAAAGATGGATGGAATGTTGCAATGTTTGTAATGTTCTGTCAATGTCTTGTCTCTTGTCTTGCAAAGCTAAATAAAAATGAGAAAATATTCACCACAGTGTTGCACCAGGTTAAATTCACATTACGAATTGTTGCTTTATAAAGCAACATACTATTTTGTCATGAACATAGATTCTTGACTATGCTTGTAGACTCATGACTTTGGATCACAGATTAATGAAAGAACTAATTTCTCCAACATTCTGACTTTGTGATGAGCAAAGGTTTTAAAAGCCATTCATAAGCCCACAGTGTTACAGCCAGTGTTAGAGTCTCAACCTTACCTACACCCTACATAACAAAACACTTTATTGGATTTAGCCATGAGGATTTTACTCCCCTGGCTCCTCAGTATGCATCTGCTCATGAAATCTGTTGCGAATAATGCCTGAACATAATTTATTCATAAAGTCAGTCAATCATAGGGACAACCTCTATCTAGAACTGGGAAGCTGAAGAACACTTGTGAAAATTAGATGCATTATTCAAATTGTCCTGCTGTTTGGCTTTCCAGGAGTAATTCAATCAGCTGGCCCCATCGCAGGCTTTTAGCATGTACAATCATGGCAGCAAGTGAGAAAGGGGAATTAATATGAAAATTAATATTTTCATATTTAATTCAGTCCAAACAGACAGATTTTAAAACAGAAAAAGAGAAAGTGTAAGGAATAACTCAGTGGGCGATTTCAGCAATTGAACCACTTGAAGGAAATAATAATTCAACATTTTACTTAAACTTGCTGTGTATTCCATAAACAACTCAGTGACCATCTGACTCAAATAGTTACAAGACCATTTGTTTACATCAACCACAGAAGTTGTAGCACCGTTATTTGATGTAGGCTTGTATTACTGACGTCTATGTTCTTCATTTTGTCTAAACTTCATTCAGGAATATTTCATATTTTACTGACTCATGTTGGATGTTTCCAGTGAGAAAATATAAGTAGTGGCTGTGGCTGCTCTAGAAACAGTATTTAGTTGTGATACTTGATCCCACAAGCCATGTTTTGAAAATAAAATATGATGTCATGGAGTTTCCAGCAGTAACATATATATGGTTTACATGTTTGGTTGTCTTGTCATTGAGTCACTGACTTGACTTGTATATAAGGAAGTAAAAGTGTTCAAATCCCTGATCGTCCTACACAATAACTCACTACATGTTAACAATTAGGTACCCAAACTCATCAACATGCAAATGCAATAGTTAAGATCACTATTTATGATGGGATAGTGTTGTTAAAATGTCCCCCCCCCCCCCTCGTTGACGGCTGCTGCATGTCATTGAGGAAGGCTCTGAATGTTCTATGTGTACTGGAACAAAATAAACAAGGCAACACCATCCATCAAATATGTGCTCATTAGTATTAACTCAACCTGACTGCTTATCACAGTACATTAAGTGTGAGGCTTTGTATTCTGACTTGATTAACTCTAAAAGACACACCATTAAAACATCTTGACAGAAGAAACAAATAAGAAGTTATGTTTGTGGTAGGGTATTTTTAATTGGTATTCTAAAATGTATGATCTACTGATTGAACCTGATGCACACATGCTAGTTGCAAAGAGAATAATACTGAGTGAATGGAAAGCTACCAGAGCTCCTTGTTTTTCCAGATGGTTAATGGACCTAGTATCAGGGATGCATCTTGAGAGGCTCCGGAGCAACACGCAACGTTTTCATTGAAATACTTGATAGTACCTGGGTCCCAATTATTAAGCACCTTAACTTCACTGAATGAATTTTGCATAATACCCATTCTGGCTATTCCTTGCCATATGCTTTATTTTCACTGAATGATTGACTGATGTAGGCGGTAACATTGTAGTTATCTCTGTCCAGTCTGGCATTTTTAATTTGAATACCAATTTTTGGGTGGGTCTTTTGTGATTATTGTCTTTTATGCTTTTGTATGTTTGGTCTGTATTGTATGTTTTGTAAGGGTGTTGATTCTTGTTTTGGTCTGTGTGATGAAAGTTATATATAATTAAAGGACGTATATTTAAGTCAGCAGCTTGAAAACAGCTTTTCTTTTTGTTCATAACATATGTGCAAATAATTTGAATGTAACAGCAACTGTGGGCATCATAACCCATGAGATTTGTTAACCCTTTATATTTCATGATACAATTAAAGGCTCCATTAAAGGCTGAATGTACACCATGTTATACTGTATATAATTTGTTGCCATCTTTACAAAGTTTATAAACTTATGGGAACTCGCTAGTCTGAAGATTAAAGTGTTTCATTATGTGTCAGATCAATCCTATTCTTGTTCTTGTTTTTAAAGCACTTCATGGTCTTGCACCAGCAGACATGTCACATATGCTCAGTGTATCAACCAGTACGGCTGCTCAGGTGCTCTGTTATGAGTCTGTTGGCTTTTTTCCAAAGTGCAAAACTAAAACCTTTGGTGAGGCAGCTTTTAGTTTTCATGCTTAAAGCCACTGAAACGCTGAGGACCTGAGAGCAGCCGGAAGAGTTGATGTTTTAACAAATTCTTAAAACTTCCTAAAATCTCTTTATTCCCCCGGCTTTTGATGAAATATGATTTTTAGACATTATTTTATTGAATCAAAATGTTATTAAATGCTATGTCTGTTAATATTATTATAATATGTTTTAACCCATTTTATTGACTTTTATTTATTCTATTTATTGTACTTAAAGAAATGTTTTATCGTTTGAATAGCTTATAAAAGCTCATTTTAAGATATTTTCTTGTGAGCATTTATATTTGTGTTGTCTATTATTGACTCTTCAGTCAAACACTTTGAACGGCACTAACCTGTATGAGCGGTCCTTTACAAATTAAGTTTGACTTAAAGCTTGATTGATGGTTGTTTTGGTTGACACTGCCTCACTGACGTTTCTTGTTGATGGTGAAATAGTCGACCTATTGATTTCTACCTTCTCATTAATATATTTCAGATTACCTGAGTTTGAGTTTAGATAATTTAGTGAATAAACTTTCTAAGCATGAGGGATTACTAATAATCCATATAACCAGAAACCCTGCTGTTTTAGAGTTGTTTGTCGCACTAAGGTTAAATAATAAAATCAAAGAACCAGTATGTGTATTTTCAGGAATCTTCAACCGAGTTCGAGGGATTATGCATTTTGTTTTTACTTGTTAACATGAACCAAGCTAAAAGATGAATGTCCCCTGAGGTCAACTACTTTGAACCTGCTTAGCATGAAAAAAATCGAATAACCAAGTTCTGCCATGAATATTTGAACGAGGGAAATTCTACCTGCTACTTTCAGCTTCCTATCTTTAGTAGGATTGGGAGTAAACTATTCATGTTGTCTGTCTGATCCTGCACATCTACAGCAGCCAAGCCAAGATGGCAGGCAGTTTCTCTGCCAAAGGAAATGTGCTCCATCTCTTATTGTAGAATTTACTTCCAAGAATAATGTAACTCAGCATATAGCTTTAATAAATGCTGGGAAATACAATCGCTATAGATATACTCAGTTGTCATTTTCTCAGGTACACCTGGCTAAAGCTAATAACACAGAGGTCGGTTATTAAGCCTTGCTCACTGACATAAATGAGGTAAAGGAAATAATAGAAACATTGGTTAGTATAACACAACACGGCTCAACAGCACGACAAATCGCAGGCTCCAAAGTGACCAGTTGAATCAACAGATCTCTAAAACAACTACATCTGAACATTATGACTTCCATGAAAGAATGATTTGATTGCTGTATCAGATTGTACACGTTTTAGCTGAGTGGATGAATTACATTATAATGAAATCACAAAGGATAGGTACATGCAGTGACTGGGGTCCAGTATTTACCACTTAATAATGTGTTCGACAAAGTCACTGATTGAACAAGTCTCTCAGTGGCTGCACAATGGGACAGGGATGCTATGAGCTGATGCCAGTGATGGGCACTGACAATGCTAACGTGGTACAGACCTATGCAACAAATTTAGAGTGTGAGAGAAGGACGTGCACAAAAAGAGGCCAAAATGAACCAGAGCAAAAGAAATGATAGTGAATTACGAAAGCCTGGTAATCAGTATGGAAAGTATTTGATATTGCATGTGCATAATGCAGCATTTCAAATTAACTAATAACTTGAGATTCACTCTCTATCACTCATTATCTACTCACCATTAGCCTATGGAGGCATTGTATTTTTTTTCTGTTGTTTTGTTGCCTTTGAAAAATTGATGCAACACTGTTTACCCCTGAGACTCAAGCACTTCACCCACCCCTCCATCGGCATAGTGGTGAGTAGATAATGAGGGAATTTTCATTTTTTGGTGAACTATCCCTTTAAGACCTTTCAGCTTTACATTTCTTCGTCTCCTGTCGGTTTGTTATGATCAGGAATAACTTCACAACCAAACAACAAACTCTCAGCAAGCAGCAAACACTAGTCCCCTTCCGTTTTCCCTCTACGCCCAAGAATGTTTAACAACCTACAACACAAACAACATTAAGAAGTTTGCGGTTGACACCACTGTGATTGGACTGATACACAATGGACAATACACAATATGAGTCTGCATATTGGCAGAGTGGTGTACCGCTAACGACCTGGCACTTGTCATCTCCAAAACAAAGTAGATGATAATTAACTTCAGGAAACAAGATTGAGGAACCTGCTCTGTTACACATCAGGGGAGACAGTCCTTCAAATTTCTAGGCGCACACATCTCCCAGGACCTCACACAGCACCTCCTAAACAATCACTGGGTGTTCTGAAGACAGTAAAAAGAGCCAACCTGTCCCAACAGCTGTTTCTGTCTAACTATCACTGCAACGTAGAGGGTATTCATATACCTATGGCATGCTGATGTTGTTTGCCAGCTGCACTGCGGATAGGAAAGCTCTTCAAAGAGGCATAACAATGGCACAACAATAACGTCTACAAAATGTATATTTTATGTCGATGATTATTTAAGTATTATGGTTCTAGTGTCACTTTCAGCAGAGACAGCCACTGCATCAACTCTGTATTTGAAGAAACTAATCTTAACTGTCAGGACGGAAAATCACACTTTTCCTTAATGAATATAGAAAAAAATGTATAATCATTATTGTTATTAGTTTTAATAACAATGTTATTTTTTAACTACTTGGATAATAACTTAAATCAATCAAGTGATATAGCGATGATAAATTCTGTGTAGTTCCCTCGACCCAAAGTCTCCTACAGGTATCTAAAGAAATTCCTAAAATAAATGAAACTGCTTAATCCCGATTCAACAAAGGCAGTTTAAATTAAATATAGATGTGATAAATGCCCCTCAGTACGGCACAGATAAAAAAAAGCTACACTGAATTAAAAGAACTGAGATAGAATAGGCTATATTCTGTCTAGTGTCATAGCATGGATAACAAATCATTAAGATTAATGTTTAATTGTTGAATTCTGAAGAGATTGTAGGGGTATTTAAGTCGTGGACCAGTCGTACTTTCTGTTTCGGTCAGTGATGGACACTATGTGACATGCAAATTGGATGTGCACTTGGAAGCAACTAAATTCCTCATTACCCAAAGTAAACTCTTCACACTGTTGCAAAACAGCTGTTTGTTTTTGGTGGCTGATTTTATTGCTATGGTTCCCAGCACAACAATCACAGATGGTATCACAACAAACACAGATATTTCCTTCTGAGGATGGAAAAACCTCAGTATTTGATGTGCAGTTCTGTGCTCTTACCTCAGAGTGAACTCTGTGAACGTGGGAGTGCAGGTTCCCCTTCTGGGAGAAGGAAGCAGGGCAGAACATGCAGAGGTGAGGTTTCTCTCCAGTGTGTCTCACCATGTGAGTCTGCAGCACCACCTTCTGGTTGAAAGCCTTGCCACAGTGTGAGCACTTATAGGGCCTCTCACCTGAGGAGAAGGGGAAGGTTGGGTTTAAAAAATGCTCTAAGGAGGTTGGGAAGTCTGTTAAAATCACACTTTTTGAAGCAGCTTCTGAGGCTGGTTCCAGCAGTGGTAAATCAGCATTATTGTGATTTTTTTAAAGAAACTGAAACAAATGTATGCAGCTTCTTTACTGTTTCGATAAAATGTGGTATTTTGAAACTTTTTACTCCATAGAGACAGAAGAAAATGCATGACACTGTGTTGTGACCATCTTATAATTCTCAAAAAATTCAGGAAGTCTGTTTTTATTGTAATTCACCCTCAGAAAATTTCTATCAGTAAACTGTGCAAATCTGTCACCATGGCACCAACATTAGTGCCATCACTGGTATTATTTTAGGTCTGAATATAGACTTGAACATAATCTTGTGTGTGTGTGTGTGTGTGTGTGAGTTTGTGTGTTGCCTAGCCTCTTCATCAGCTTAAGAGCATTTTGAGATTCAAAGCACAGAGGAATCAGCTTCATCCACTATTACTCATCCAGCCGGTCGGCCGGCAAAGAAAGATAATGGACATGTGGATGATGTGTAAACAGCATGTGGGTGGAAGCTACTGGCTACATTGGCTGAACTCAAGCGGCCGAATGACTGCAGAGAAACACATGAATAACAGGATTTAAGCAGCATATTTAAATTCTACCCACGCAGTGCCTCTGCATGACAGATGAGCAATGGACTGAGCTGAGGCGGACACTTCCTCAGAAATGGAGGGTGAACACAACAAACTACTCAGGGAGTTGGTGCTGATAGTGGCTACAGTATGCCAGGGAGTCAGAAGAATGAAGAAAACCTAATCAGAGTAAGTTTTGAAAGACAAACAAGAGACTTCAGTTGTATAACGCTGCCTTGAGTCCAGTTTAGGGGCAGCACTGCCCACTTACCCACAAAATCTCCTGCTGCACCCATAACCTATATGGTTTATAGGGCGAGCCCCCTCCCATTACAACCTAACCAACCTGACTCTGTTCAGCGCTTCCATCCCTCACCTGTGTGTATTCGTATGTGTCTGACGAGCTGGCTGGGCTTTTTGAAAGCCTTTCCGCAGTGATGGCAGCTGTTTGTGAACCCACTACGATCAATGTTTTTCTTGTAGTTTCTTGAACTAGAGGAGAGCGGCCTGAGGAAGGAGGAAACACAAAAACATGTCAAAATGGTTTAATATAATATGAATTGACAAGAGGATCACAGATAATTATTATCATTGGCAGAATATTTAACCCTTGTGGTTTTCCCATGAATCAGAACCTCTGACATTGTGACGGCACAAAGTGTTCAAAATAATACTTTTAGACACTTGTGTTTAGAAGGCAGCTTGTTGTCACACAGCACATTTAAGTCAAGTAAAAACAATCGAAACTAGAGACTGTGCTACATTAGTCATCACAATAGCAAGTAACTACACAACAACTTCACATTTTGGTATGACATTTTAACTAACTATGACTGAAAGTTAAGTATGAAACTAAACATTCCTCTTTTGGCATGAAAAGAAGAAGTTAGAACTTCACTATATAAATTGTTTTTAAACTAAAAAAAATGATGTGTTCTCATTACTAATGTGATGTTTTTACATATTAACCAGACTTTTAGGACAAATCGCTTATTTGAGCATTTACAAGCTGGTGCTAGTGAAAAACTACCTGCAATGTGGATTCACGTCATGAGAATGAAAAAGGACGCTCTTAAGTCCACATTTTATTCCAGGGTATTTGTGTGTCCACAGGAAATCAAGACAGGCTTTTAAAAACTCAAATATGATTGCAATCGGATGGAAGTTCATCCCTGACCACTGCTAGTTTTTTTTCTTCCATCAAAATGGTTCACAGAAATAATTCCATCATGGAGGATTGTAGTAAATTAATCAAATCCTCCATGATGCAGACATGCACTTGTAAGCATCTAAATCCTTCATCATCAGTCTAATTCTGTAAACTTTGTTACGAAATGTTCTTAGCTTTGCCTCACAAAGCTGCAGATCCCTCTAAAAGACTTTCAAGTACCTTGATAGTCATAATGCAGATCAGATCACAATGTATCCTTATAATTTATTTGGCATGTAATGTAAAATACTCATATAAGGTATTGCAGGCAGCTACAATCCCAACATATCACAGAGTGGTAGACTTTAGACTGTGTATTGCCTTGAACAAGACCCTCATCGTTCCTTTTAACAGCTGCTGGATTCAATCTTCCTAAGAACTCAGAGCAGTTTTCCGCTTGACTTGGTATAATTTAATAAATCAGTGTCTCAAGCCCCGTCTGACCTCATCTTGGCGTGGCTCCTCGTGTGCTCCTTGAGGTGCGCAGACGTCTTGAACTCCTTGTCACAGGTCTTGCAGGTGTAGACCTTGATTCCAGACAGCTCCTTGCGGTGCTCCTCCAGGTGCATAGAGAGCTGACTCTGGAGAACAAACTCATCTCCACACTCTACACAGATCAAATTCTGCACGGGTCGTCACAGCAGTGAAAAGAGGAGATAAAGCACATAAAGGAATTTTGTGTTGATGAAAACAGCAATAAAACATGATGGCTTGATGTTTGACTGGTGGGGTGACTAACCTCCTCCTTCTCGTGCAGCATGATATGAGATTTGAGGCTGGCGATGCGTGAGAACCTTTTCTTGCAAACTGGGCAGGTGAAGTCGCAGGTGGTGTGTGTGGACTTGTGGAGGGTGAGGTTGAACTCCACGTTAAATGTCTGTGGGCACTGGTCACATCGATGGGGCTGCAAGGGGAGAGAAGAGATCTTGAATGAATAGTGAATGATGGAAGTTTTAAAGATTCACATTTCTCTCTGCAGTGCAGTCCTTAGTGCTGCAAACTCTTAATCTTGGTGGAGACAGACAGAGACAGTGTAGAAACACTAACTAGAAGAAGTCTCTACTGCACCTCAATCAGTGTACGGACTCAAGCAATGACATTCGCTGCAGTGGGAAGTGACAGAGAAAGACAAACAGAAAGACAGAAAAAAGCAGCGCTACAGAAGTTTGCCATACAACATCAAAAAATATGAGGCAGAAATAGCTTAGATATTAAAATCCTTTTCTATTGGAGGAGCTGAATTTCAGACTAGCTGAGATGGTTGTGAGCAACACACAGGCTGACACTGGTGAGCCTGACTCAGAGTGGCAGCCCCCGAGGCTCTTGCTCTTCAGCCTGGAGAAAGTGCCGGTGGAAGTGAAGACAGTGGCCTTGAAATTGAAACAGCCCACGACTACAGGTGCAGCTGCAAGTGAGGTGAGGCAGGCAGGGTCTTACTGTCCTATTTCCATGCCGAAGAAGGTGGTCAAGAGAGGATACTAGATACCAGGGAAATTACATTCTCTAACATACTTGACAGCAAACTATAGCACCTATAGTTGAGTCAGACAGAGACACAGCGAGACAGCATGTGAGGGTATGTGTTAGGGCTGGGCAATAAAACAGCTACAGTTATCACAATCTAATTTTCTTCAATGGCATTATAAGAACAGATCAGTATATGTCAAGATAATACAGTGAAGAGGTTTAACCACCTACCTCGGATTTGTAAAATGTTTAGCGGTTTATCATGTGTTTGTCATTCAGTCTTTAAATTTGACAGAAATAATAATGTGACATTTATAGTGATAATTGTCAATATTATTGGGTGATATTACTGGTACTGGGAAAAACATTTGGAATCGGTCCAGAAGATGGTCTTCACTGCCAGTCGCGACACAACGTGGCTAAAATGTTATCTCGAGGGGCAAAAGCAAGAATCCATAAAATGTTCACTAAAGACGTTTTCAGTCATGTTCTCCAGGCTTTCTCCGGAGTTGTGCCTTTCACACATGCAGGGGGAGATTCACTGCTCAGACTCGTTCACAACACCAAAGGCGAGGGATGGTGCTGCAGGCAGAAGTAGGATGTAACGTATCAATTCCGCTGCGGAGATCACATGTTTTTGTTTGCAACACATCAACACCACAAACTCTCTTGACATCTTTGTCGGGGTGTCCTACGTGTAAAGCACAGCTTTTTCAAGCTTTGTATTCTTTTTAGTTTTTTTCATTTTTGCGTACTTTATACAAGGGGGCCAGGCGGAGAGAGGCCGCAGAAACTCCGCAGGCTCTGCCTTGGATATTTGCATTCACACATACACTTCCTCTGAACAAACTCCAGAGCACCTCTAGAGTTCAATGCATGTCTGAAAGTAGCTTTAAAGTGCTTTATCTTAATCAATATAGGGCTCTAAATGTTATTCTGGGTCTGGGTTTGATCCAGAGTATACAGAAGAAGAGCGAGTAAGGAGAAAGAGAGAGAGGCCCGATCTGAGGAGGAACAATGAGCGGTTGCGAGAGAGACTTCTCTTTAAGAATTATTAACACCCCCACATTTATGAACATATGGCCCAGGTTGAAAAATACTGGAAATCCTGTTTAAGGTTTTTGAGCCAGAGCAATGTGTATTATAGGATTTTCCTATGGAGGATTAAAAATGTAGGAAGAGGGAATGGAAATTCATACAAACAGCCGCTGAATCTAATCTATACTATTACTGGAGAGTGACCAGTGCAGCAGACTGCAGCTGTGATTAATATTTACTGTGCTATTTCAGACGGTTATTGGCTGTAGATACAGGGCTGTAGGTGGTTAAGTAACTTCTCCCCTCTCAGCAAAATTACCATTTTGAGTTCTGCTGCGACATCTCTACAAAACAGGAGCAACAATGCAACAATACAACAATGCAACAATGCGAGTCTAGTGTATTAACACCAAAGAAGCTATTCACATATTGTAATTAATCTTATTAAGAGTTAACAAAAACCTCCCATATTGATTTTTCATTCATCACATTGTGCCCATTGCAGCTCCACAACAGTTTCTACTAATGAAACGACAGGAGCAGAGAACATGCGCTTCTGTGCTCCTTTGCTTTTCAGACATACACGTGAGACGACTTTAACCTCCCTGCATCAGGTCTTATTTGGCAGCACTTTATTCAATCAACTCATTTACATTTTCAATATTAGTAATCACCCTGGTTACATTAAAACATGTGGCAATTATTGTGTGGCTCTAATGTAATTATGCATGTAAGGGTGAGTTAATTACCCAAGATGTGCCCTGAAGAACATACAGGAGAAATGTGCACCTTGCTGCTGGTAGCACCACATTCACTGAGTGGCAGACTAACTCTAGACCTGTGCTGAGCCTGTCAAATAAATAACAGCACCTACAGCAGATTTAAAAGTCCACATTGTGAGCTCTGGGACAGCTACAAGTTGGGATCCGCAACAGACTTTGACTACGATGGACAGAGAGTTTCCTCTGCTCCTAGAAGTGTTGACTTTTGTTGTACTTTGTGAGGGTAATCCTATAACAGGTCAACAACCTCACCGATGAAGCCCACTGCTCCAGAAAGGGGCGTGAAATGCTGTCACCTCACACCACCCTCACATCTCTCAGTTGCTCAGCTCTGCCCTGTTGTGACGGGCTGGTTTGAAGACATATCATTAAACTCTCTGGTAACTAGGCACATCAAATATGAGCCTTTTTAAAACCAACTGAAGGTCGAAGAGCCAAAACTTTGAAAAGTTTGCATCAATGAAAATGTCATTATGCTCAATAGATACTGCAATACTACATTGTCAAAGCACTATATAATGCGTTAAAATCTCCAGTGCAGCTGTTTTCAACCTAATAATAACAGTGGGGTTCTACTGGGTAGCTACTTTACAAATAGCACGGAGAGAGTTAGCTCTACTGAGACATATAGTATTTGAACGTGAAGAATCATAGAAATATAAATCGTGCAGAGGACAGAGAGCAAACATGCTCTGCTGATTTTATCTTCGAATAGTTTTGTGTTCACTTTCTTGTCATGGCTACCCGTTATCCTCATTTACCTTATCGTTGCTCTCATGCTCACGGAGATGCTTCTGCAGCTGGCTGTCAGTGGTGACGACATGACAGCATATTCTGCACTTCTTGTCCTTGACCTCTCCATCACTGTAACCTTCCGGCTTATTTTCACTGGGATCCGCATCTGACGAGAAGCACAATGGAACACATTTCAAGTAGTTTGAAGTAAATAGGACAGAGAACATCTCCAACTGGGGGCGGCTGGGCTGAGGGGTAGAGTGGTTGTCCTACAACCAGAAGTTCGGCGGTTCGATCCTCAGTCTTCCCCATCTGCATGCCGAAGTGTCCCTGGGCAAGATACTGAACCCCTCAATTGCCCCTCATAGATGTTGAATGCACTAATTGGAAGTTGCTTTGGATAAAAGTGTCCGCCAAATGACATGTAACGTAACGCGGTGTTCAGTGACGCAAACACACATTTAACACCAGATGTTTTCATCTGAACAGTGTTTTTATAAACTACATCATTACGACAGTCCTCTCTTGTGGTAGATGTTGATGTGGTTGCATAATAAGGACACACTATGACCTGGTACCTGTATTGAGTATTTTTTTTTGCTTCATATATACTTTTTATGTATTCAGTATTTCTTGGAAGTGCATAGTTTCCAGATTAAGTAGAATAGGTTAGCAATGGAAGTCCAACGTGCTAACAATCAAGACTAGTGATGATGGTAGTGAAGTGCTGGATGATATGGCCCAAAATTATTTCAAAATAAAAACAGTAATATCATTCGATATTGACAATGATCATGAACATTTTTAAATTATCATTCCTTTAAAGTTAAAGACAGATCTTTGTTCCTGAGTGAAGGTTGTGGTTTTAAACTCTTCTTTGTGAGCAGAGACTGACAAACACTTGATAAACAGCAAAACATTTTACAAATCTGAAGTAGATCAATTGTGTCATACCTCCTCACTGTGCTTGTACAATAATTAGTAATTGCATTAATAGATATTGCACTTTCGGTATATTGCTATAGATGAAACAATATTTTGTTTGATATATTGATATTGTTTTGTCCATGCCCTTAGTAATATTATCAAATTAGCCTTCTATAATGTGTTTTCCAATATCATATATCAATATGTGAAATAATGTAACATCTTGTAATTGTATCTGTCAGTACAAAATTAAAACATCCGACCTTTAATGTAACATAATGATGATATATTATTCTGTGTTCAACAGCAGCACCTTGACGAATGGGGTTTGTGTTCATCACGTAGGTTTGCAAGAACGTTTTGCTCTCATCTTGAAGGTTAACAAAAAACAAGGCTGGGCAATAAAACAATAACAATTATTATTGCGATATAATTTTCATTACTCCCAACATAAAAGCTCAATATATATATCAATATATTACTTTTGCATTGTGGAAGTACACTGAGGAGGTACAATAACAGTTGGTTTTATTGTTGTTCTCAGGTGCTCATCAAGAAGAGTTTCAAACCACAACCTTCTACAAACATGTGAGAGATAATAATGGGACATTTATCAGGTTCATTGTTTAAATTATCTCTCAGCCCTGTGACAGACTCGTCTCTATCCTTTACCTTCACTCTTTTATCTTACACTTACGGAAAATAAACAGTATACATATATTTAATATTGCAGGATCAAATTGAGATTGAGATCATCACCCCATGATGTTTACAAGTAAACCTGTTGGGGAGTCACTGCTATTACTTCAGATAAAAGTATGTCCCACAGTTCGCACACCCATCTTGTCTGTGACAGTAACAAACACCAGCATGAACTTGGTTTATGTGACATGGATCCGAGGTGAAATCATTTCTCGGGGATTTGACATTGTGTTAATGATTGTTGTCATCAGCTAAGTGGCGTCGCAACTTCCAGTTTGCCTCCTCCAGCTGACGGCTCATGTCACCGAGCTAAACATTGTATCCCGGTGATAGCATCAATGTGCTAGCAAACCGAAACCAGCTCGGCGACCATGTCAACACATGTTTGTGTCACGTTTGTTTGGTGACAGTTTGTTGTGAGCACACACACACACACACACACCTCTGCTCCTCCGGCAGCTGGACAGCCTCCATCCACCGCCTCGCCGGGACCAGAGCCCCGCCGAGCAACATTACGGGGAGTTAGCAGCGAGGCTAACGGTAGCAAAGGCGAGCTAGTTAGCAACAACAAGCTAACGACAAATGAGCAATAAACACACATTAGTGGTGCACGGGGCACTTGAGCCAACGTTCAGTGGCGGCGGAGCTCTTCCCCTCGCGGACACCAATTTAGACTGGAAGCCAATAAGAGGAGGCACCGACATGTTATTAATATCATTCCGCCTCAATCACTCCTTCGCCGCACAAAGCAAAGCCCACCCGCAATACTATATCCGGGGACTATATACACTCCACTCAAGTGTCATTATATGCGCGGCGGAGATGTTTGACAAACTAATAGCCGGTTATTTGGATAGCCCACAGTCTGTATTTTTTATTCCTTGCGTTTTGGTACTTGTTACCTGTTCCGTCGCTGCTTTTAACTCTCAGTTTGCGAGGCCGGCCCCGCGGCATAGTTCCAGTAGTCGGGGCGGGTGTGCTGTGAACGCTTCGCTTTTCAAAATGGCGATTCGGTCATTTGTGCACAGCGCAGACAGCGCACCCGAGGAGCCGCAGCGCTGCGCGGAGTAGGGAGACATCTACCGTCGGGTCCGCTGTACATGCAGCTACAGGTACTCCCAAACAAATAGTGGTTCATAGAAATAACAGGGGAGGTGTGGAGTCAACTTCACAGTGCTCACTCTGTTATTTATATCATTTTTTTGTTGTTTCCTGATGTGGCTGAATTCATTGTAAATGCTATACTTAAATTAAAAAAAAAAAAAAAGTCAAATCAGGAACATGCATGAATACAGATATATTTCAGTCAGGCTTTACTAGCAAAAATAATTTGGATGCCACCTGTAACCATCTAACTTGTAGCTTTCAGTTGTAATTGTTACTGTAAAAACCAAGGGGCCATGTAAGCCCCATGTGTGTCTGTTGTGTTAATATGAGTCAAGCAAACTGTTTGTCTAATATATATACTCCACTAAAACATCAATAACTGAGATTATACAGCCCTACAGGTAAAGTGCTCATCACCTGGTCTGTATACTCCTGACTAAATCTTTATTAAACTACACTATTCAAAAGAGGCATAAGAGTGCAATTTAAATCAGCAATCAGTAAATAACAGAAGAAAATGGGGGGGGGGGGGGGGCGGTGAATAGGAAGTTTTTCCATTTTCCACAGATAGCAATCATCAAGCATGTTTTATTTCAACTGTCAAGAATTCAAATGAATGTTAGAGGGATGTCATAATTGTACAAAACACGGTGTAAATGACGCCTTTTCCACTCGAACATGAATGTCAGGGCTTCCAGACACTTGGATGACACCACACGAGCAGTATGGAGGCATTTCATGTTTATTTCTGTTGTTTTTATACGTTTGAAGAAATCCCTTTTAACACAACATAACAAACACATCAGTCAAATTTAGGCAGCTGCAGCTAGCTGTAAAACACCCCAAAATACAAAGTAAAGGGCACGGGAAGCTTCTCCTCTGTGGCAATAGATAAAGATGGTATTTTCTCCTTCCAGGACTCTTGGATGGGGCATTCCCAAAGACAAAGGAACAAGCTTCCCTCACGTACAAATCACATTTGATCCATTTATCATATATTAGGGTTGATGCGATAAAACAGGAATAATGAGAAACACAGCCTGCAAATGCCATGAATACCTTTGGAGATAAAACGCAACGTATATGAAACTCAGTATCCATTTTCAGTGACACACAAAGTACATCGTTGAAATATCACTAGAATGTTACAAATGCCACATGAAATAAACATATCATAAAATGCTGTAAGATAAGGTGGCCATAAACTATTCCATGACATAGTTTAAGTACCTCAGTTGTATCAGACATAAACCCATCATAAAGTGTGATATGTTAGTTTTGAACTCACAACCCAGTGCCTTGCGTAAGGTTGTATTGATTTTCCAGCAGGGTGTTAGAGGCACGTTGTAAAATACCTCAACTGTCACCAGCAGAGGGAGGCAATGAGTTATGAATGGCTTTGGTCATTTATGGGCCAATAATCCCGCAGATGCCAACAAGCTGACTGTGCTGATGAAATGAGATTGGTGCTGTTTGGGAGTGTGTGTGTGTGCTACTGATCTCAGCTGCCTCAAAAGAATGTGCTCCACTCTCACCTCCTCTGGATTTGAAGTCATTTGAATGCTGAACACATGGCAGCAGATATATGTGTTAAGGGAGAATCACAGAGTATGGATATCTGGACTGATTGAAACCAAAACACAGCGCTTATTTATTATGGTTGCTTAATTGATTTCGATTATCCTAGTGGCTAAAAACAATAAATCCAAACAGTGCTCCATTGGGTCAGTGCTTAGAAAAAGAAAGTCATTTGTGTTAATGTTTATCTCAATAGAGAAATATTTACTGAAGAAGCTAAAGTGGTCGGACTATAGACTGTATATAAAAACAAAAACGAATCATGTGACTGATCCACAAAAGTGAAACCAATGTGTCTTGATTGCCCCCTAGTGGCTGGCTGCAGTGTAGGTCTCAACCCCTGGTTTAAATTAGTTATTTGATGCTATAAAAACGGTGTGAGATGTCCGGATTGACCGTTGGGACTGACTCATGATTAGTCGACTGGGTGGTTATCGGAACCTCAAAACTGTGGCTCCAAACGTCCAAGATGGCAGGGTAACTATCTGAGATATTTTGGCTTGATTAACTTTAGTTCCCACGGATAGCGGGAGGAAGTACAAACGTGTTGTCTATGTAACCGACATTGGAAAAGAAGGCAATGGAGAAGATTTATTTTTGAGGCCCTGGCCAGCCTGACACCATGTGTCCTAAAAAAAGATTACATTTTTTTTTTAGATAAGCTATAGTATCGTCATGCTCCACGGAGGGAAGCATTATCATTGACTCCGTGCTAATTGCCATGAAATGTAATATTCGGAAACTTTGATGTTGCAGATGATTGACCACAACTAAATATTCCTGCTAGTGTTAGAAGCTATGTTGGATTAATGAATTTCCTTTTCACATTTGCACATCTGCAATTTTAACTGCTGGTGGTACAATGGTTTGGCGAGCTAGTATATAATTGACTTCAGGTATTCCATTCGGGGCACGCAGTCAGAGTGCACCTGCTAAACATGGCACATGTGCCCTATAGTTGCTGCCTGTAAAGTATGTAGTAGTGTGTGTAGTAGTAACGGTGGTAAGAAGTGTAAATACAGAATAAAAGTAAAAATATAAGAAGATATTTAAAGAAACGTGACCTTGACTGGACAAAGAAATAAGGTGCCACCAAATTGCAACCTTTTTCACTGAGAAAAAGTTTGACCCACATACACACAAACACACACCAGGATTATGTGCAACTTTAACATATCATCGTGCCCATAAATAGACGTCCATCTGTTGTATGGATGTATCTTTAGCGGGACGTAAATCATATGTGATCCTGAGTGCATCAGCAATATTTTTCAATGAGATATACCTACAGGTGGAGAGCAACCGACTCTTTGCTGTATTTTCCTTTGTTTCCAAAAAGGGGAAGTCAGTCCCTGGACTTTAAGCGAACAAGCAGCCAACCAAGAGCATGTTCATTGTGTAAGAACATCTGTTCCTGCCAGGCCGCCAGTTACTCTGCCTGTCCCCCCTCGCGGCTGCACAGGCCACTGATCTCACCACGGAAAACAAAAGACTGGACATCTCTCTGACCTTGTGGGATTGTCCACGCCCCTCTTTCCTCCCTCTCCTTTTTTTTTTTTTTATTTTGCGCTGTGGTCTGCTCCCTTTCCTCTCACCGCAGCCAAGAGGGGAGTGATCAATCATTAAAATTGTCATGGGCTCTGGGAGGGAGATTGTCAGGAAGCCCACCTCTCCCAGAGACATGCTAAACTCATGTTGTGAAAAACATGCTGAGACGGGGGAAGAGAGTGAGAGAGAGCCGCAGTTGGCTGTGTCCTATACCTCGCCCTGTCATTCATGCTAACAAGCCTCAACACCAACAACAACACTGGCAGCAATGATCCTGCCTGTGTTTTTTTTTTAGACTAAGCTGTCAGACTAGAAATGTGGTTCCTGTCTGCATATAAGGTATCTATTGGAAAACTCCTGTGCAGTGATTAAAGATATATTCCTTGATTTCTCAGCAATAAAAAAATATTTGATTTAAATGTATTGACATCAAACTATTTGAGCAGAAACATGCATTGACTGAAGGGTGTATCTGCTGATTTCGACTTGTATGTTTTCCTTTTCAAACCAGCACATGGTTGTCTGAAGATTCACCGGCACCTCGTGCTGAGGCAGACAAAGACAAAGTCAGACTCGCATCTCAAACAAAGGATAAATTCACACCTAATATTCTCCATAAGAAGCACGAGGCCCAGGCTGTAAATTCCTCGATAGGGGTGGTAGTGTGTGTGTGTGTGGGGGGTGGGGGGGGGGGGGGGGGGGGGGGGGGGGGGGGGGGGGGGGGGGGGGGGGGGGGGGGGGGGGGGGGGGGGGGGGGGGGGGGGGGGGGGGGGGGGGGGGGGGGGGGGGGGGGGGGGGGGGGGGGGGGGGGTGTGACAAGTGACCAGGTTCTAACGATGAACCCTTGGAATACCTTGTTCAGTAACAATTTCAACATCCTGCCAGCGCGTCTTCTCCCAGGTGTGGCAAGCGTCTCCCCTCCTCGCCGCGCCTTGTCAGAGAGCACTGTCCAAATCCATGAAACGAAATCAGTCTTCGGACATCGTGGAAACAGCATCTGACAGCCGCGGGTCGCCATGTGCATCCTCCCTGGGACCATCCTCGACGGGGGACCGGGAGAGGTAAGGCCAGCGTGCTCAGCGACACTGTCCGGACGGCTGGCTCTCTGCTTTGGAGAGAAGCTTTGGACCATGCAAAAGATATTTTTTCTGTTTTACTATGAAAACTCAAAAAAAAACAATGAAAAACAAGATGAGCCCTTATGCAAACATATTGAATATGAATAATAATAATTCAGCTAAATGAACATGTAACATCTCACAGTCAGTGACTGAACCCGTAGAATTAATTAAGATTTACAATGAGATGTTGCTATCAGCACTTGAAAGTCCAACATGTAAATTAGTATTATTCTCCTAATTTCCAATACTTATATGCATTTATACAGCTGTGTACTGTAGTAACTATTTCTTTTTTCACACACACACTGAGCTCAAAATGAATACACATGTTAGATGTGATAACCAATAGACTGTATTTCCCCCCTCCCTTTGTTGCACATTGGTTTGTCTCTCTGCCTACCTTTGTCTTTTGTCTTGTGCAATTCTCAGTCAGCCTGCTGTGCAGAGGGATGTGGAGATAAGGGAGTTGTTTCTGCATATCCACCATTTAGCCTCCCTCTGGGCTTTAGAGGGAGAGGGGGGGGGGAGGAGGGAGAAAGCATTATAAAAACAAAACAGCCAGTGTGAATAGGTGCACACATTGAGGCAAACTAAATCTGAGCCGCTCTAAAATAAAGCTCAACTCACGGTCAGCTGTGCTTGAAAGGTGAAACAGCATTGCAGGAGTATTTTGTAATCAATAATGCATGGCTGTCCATCTTCGGAAAAGAGAAAGCCCCTCCAAACACACCAGAGGCATCAGACACTCTTCATTTCATGCTGAAGGTCAGCAGTACAGCATGGACGTCCCTGCAGTACATAATACGAGGAAGAAAACACACACGGAAGTGTTTTTTATGTTGGCTCGCCCTGATCATGCCTGTGTTCATGTACTGTGCTATACTGGAAGGGACACTGTTTAAAAGATGAGATTGCTGATGAAGTGTTTGTAATGTAACCAGGATTGTTCCAAGCTGTCATGTAATCTTTCATCAAGTACTTTCAAGTACAAGTACAAGTACTAGATGAAAAGATGCGTTAGATTACAACTAGAGATGAAACGGTGTGAAAAGTATAATTATATATAATTATAATTATAGTGTCCAAAATTATCACGGTTATCAATCGTTTAACGGTACAATTAAAATGTGTACTGAGTATACATAAGCTGAAGTAATTTCACAGCTTTATTGTTAAATAATATAGATTTTTTATAAAAGTGATAATATAGCCAACACCATATAAAATGTGCTGCATTACATTAAAAGATTAGGTCTTTAACTTGCTAAAGAAGCTTTTTTTTGCAATGAAATCTTCCCAAAATGCAGATTTAAATTAGGTGAATTAAAATGGTTTTACCAGCAGTGCTTTCTCTGATGTTGTTGTGAAACAGACTTTATTATGATATGTATGTGTGTTAGCCAATTTCTGTTCACTTGTTTAATTTCCACTCTGTGTGAGCGTCTCTATTGCATTTTACTGTTGAGTTTCTCTCTGTGTGTGGGGAAGGCTGACGCTGTATCAACCAAATCACCAGTAATCAAGGTAATAAGGGTTTGGGTTGAAACGGTACAACTAACTGTCACAATTATTTCCATGGTTTATCGCAAAATCAATAACCGCTCCATCCCTAATTACAACCAAGTTACAGGGTAAATGTTTCGTACACTTGGGCACCAAGGAAATCCCTCGAAGTAAAAGTGAAGAGATATAGGGGGTGATGAGAAGGGGACCAAGGACTAAAAGACATAGTATGTTCTTTTTCCTGTTTCACAGCAAATATAGAATAATACAAAATTACAAACAGCAAAAACACTTCACAAAAATCCTTGACATGACAAACTTATGTACCACACAACAATACAATAATTACAATGAAATTGAGGTCAACAATGGCAAACTTTATACAGCCTCGTATTTAATCATTTTAAAAACATAAAGATAATCTATAAAACTATCAACCTTTATATAGTTATAGCTATAAAGACACCATAAAGTCTGATAAAAGAAAACTATAATATAAAAAGAAAACATTGAAATCATATTAATAATAACTTCAAGAAGTCGCACAAAATCCTTTTATATTGAAATTCAACATTGTCGTCAATAGCTTCTGCCTTGAAACCTTGTTAATTATACTGTTGTATTGATACCATGTGGCCATTACACGAATACTCTATTTTAAAGTGTAAATCTTAAATATAAAATAATTTCCCTGTTCTTCTCCATAGTCTTCCTCCCTTTTAAAATACACAGTAAAGATAGTAAATAAGTATTTTATCAACATGAATATTAAGGATAATCTAAATAATTGCAATTATGTTACAAAGTAATTTGTGAGCTCTAATCTATTTGTAAGTGTTAGTGGTTATTGACATCCCCCTGATTATGTTTCAACTTGTTCTGATGACTATATTACCGCTCACCGTGACCTCTTCCTCACACTGCTCAACATTTTTTTTTTATCACTGCCCATCTGTTCAGTCCACATCACTGTTAAATATGAATCCCTCTCCTTCCTCGCTGCATTTTGACAGTATGCTCATCACCTGCTTGAGAGCCATCATCTGTATCGATTTCCCCCCGGCTTCCGCACATCTGGATGTTAAATTATTCTGGCCGCAGCGCAGCCTCTCCTCTCCTCTCCTCATTCACTATAAATACAAAAATGCATATACACTCGCCTAATCCCCCCCCCCCCCCCCCCCCCCCCCCCCCCCCCCCCCCCCACACACACACACACACACACACACACACACTGTACACACAGCAATACAGTGCATACTCATCTGTGACTGCCTGAGTGCAATGCACTTATAGACATAAGCACAAACCGAGATCCATCCCCCACCTTTTTTCGTCCCATGTATTCAGAGCGCATAAAATGTGTAGTTTTATTGGCCGACACATATTCACACACGTGCCGACCTGCGTGCACACACTTACATGCACCCACCTTATCCCAGTGAAAAAAGCCAGAGCATTGAGCTAATGCTTAGATGCACCGAGGATGACACACAAGGATAAGCAGCTTCCTTCCACGTGAAGCCGTGGCCCCACGACAGCTCGGATCAATTAGACACCATTAAAGGCCGGTCCCAGAACAGCCACGGAGACTTCCTAATGTCTTCTTTTACCCTCTGCATGGTGCTAACAAACTCCATCTTCTCCCTCGCCCCCAAACCTAATTACATGTAGAGATCTGCACTGGGAGATGAAAAGCTCAGAGACGCTTTGATGGATGGCAGGCTCCTGCAAAACAGAGCAAACATGTAATTAACATGACAATAAGGACAAGGCAGGGGTCTCATACAAAGACACAGGGGTGGTGCTGGCTGGGAGCAGAGGTGTGCACATGTGCATTATGGGAGCCCGTTTGAATGGACAAAGACTCCAAAGTGCGTAAATGGAAGGAAGCTGCAGGCCGAGAGCTGGAAACTTTGATGTGTTGTGAAATCCTTTTCGCTGTGTGTGTGTGTTGTGGTGATGTGGAATTGATAACAGTCCTACACAGTCCTGCTGGGAGTGACCAGACGCTTAATGGAGGTGTTGAAACCTTGTGCAGGGATAAATAATTCATTCTTCGACAAAGTATACCTTATTAATATTTCATCAGGGTATATTTATGGGTGAATCATAAAGATGTGATAGCTGTATCACTTTAAATTGTCAGGTGTGTGGCATAGTGGATACAACTCCTCTTCAGGGTATAGATCTGAACACATTATCCACCACTCATATTTTCCTTGTGATCTCAAGCAGAATGTGACTCATTTGAAATATATCTCATTATCATTCTGTGTTTTAAATATCTCATTAAGACAGAGGTCACACTAAAGGTCTTTACTATGACATATAGCTCATGAGAATATAAAAAACACACTGGAAATTCCATGCAGAAGTAAATGATGGTACAATCTGTTTCCTCTGCCCACAGTCAGTTTGGTTCTCCTCGAGGTTTCTTCCTGTTAAAAGGGACGTTTTTTTCTCTCCACACTGTTTTCTTGTTGTGAGAACTGTTGGATTTCTCTGTAAATTTGTACGGTCTCACCCTTAAGTGCCGTGACATTATGTATGTTGTGATTTCCTCCTCTCTTTCCATCTCAGCAGTGTCAAACGCTTAAAATCACAGGAGGCAGAGCCGGTATCGCAGAGAGCATTTACAACAGCACTTCTGACAGTCAACCGGCACTTCCTGTGACAGAGCTCTCTGACAGTGTACTGCAGAGCGGCACTGAGGGCCTGAACACACAGCCCTGTGTTTCCAATCCAATGAAACACACAGCAGACGACATGGACCCCCATGACTAATGTCAAAGGGTAAGTCCAGCGTTTTAGGCGTTTGACCCAGATAGTCAGCATGTTGCATTTGATGAAAGACAAAATCTCAACTTTGTGTCAGTGTCTGAAATAACTGTCTCTACTGCAGACAGACCGTCACACACTCAGTCTCTGCTGACAGCGTTGTTCTGAGAGTGGATGGTAACATATTTTTAATCATATAATTACATCGGCAAGGGAAGTGGTAAAACAAACAAAAGCATTGTCAGTGCAGGATATCTCATCCTACAAGGTATGTACTATAGGAAAGAATAATATGTGTGGTACGGCCAGAGATGGAGGAAGAATGTGAGTGAATATCCAATGTGTTATTGCAAAAATACAAGGAAATCCTGTTTATTAGCGTGTTATTAGCAAAATGTACTTTAACTATGAAAAGACATGGCAACTGATATATAATCATTAATATATGAAAGTGATATATTATACCCCTCGAAACATAAGACAATTCATCCAATATGAAATAAAAGTCCCCTCGTTCATGCCTGTGTGAATCCAGCCCTTAAAGACCTTAAAGGGGACATATCATGAAAATTCCACTTTGTTAGTGCTTCTACAGGTTAATGTGGGTATCTGCATGTCTACCAACCCAAAAACTCTGGAAAAAAAACACTCGCGCGTTTTGTTATAGTTCCTCTAAGTCAGAAATGTCATGCTTGAGCGACTCGATTGAGCTTCCTGGGTTTTGTGTCGTAACAATACAGTGGGAGTCTCCCTACATGGCCTTGGCCCACCCCCCACCTCATCCCCACACTCGTTACGCCGGGTTTACACCGGACGCAGCGAGGCTGCGAGGCAGCGCAGCGTCGTTCTCAAGCGCGCAGCCGCCTGGCTGTTCACATGGGACGTGCATTTCTCCGCGCTGGTCAGCCCCATAGACTGTGTATATAAGGTCAGCCCGCGATTCTGCTTTCTCCGCTTGTTGTTGTACCCGTTGAATGTCGGGGTTCGGGGGTAAATGATGGTCTTCATAGCCCCCCCCCCCCCCACCCCTCTCTTTCTCTCTCTGTCTGTCTGCTTGTGTGCTTGTAGTGGATGGGCAGAGGGGGACATTTAATTATGTGATTGGGAAAATTAAAACTCCAGGACAACAGAAGGGGAATACAAAGTATGGGATGCATATTTGATAATTTATATCATATAAAATATGTAATTTATATTGTTTAAAATCATGGGGGGAGAGGGGGAGGGGGGAGCTGGCTCATTAGCATTTAAAGGAACAGGCACTCAAAACAGGTCACTCTGTGGAGGGCTGTTTTATACAGGGTAAAAAGGGTGCTGTTTTAAATGATCCTTGTGGTATTTTGACCAAAGTATGTTACAGACATTTCATTAAGACCCCAAGGAACCATATCAACTTGTGGTAAAATGGGCATGCTATGTCCCCTTTAAAGAGGCGACTGGATTTGTGGTGGCTGCTTTTCTTTTATTTTGAAATGTTCGATGTCGGTGGTGGTGGATGACCTGCGTAAAAAATCCCCCCCAAAATTCCAAGTTTGAAGGTCAATACGATACATTTTTCGAAGCGGTTTTCTTGCCAACAAAGGGAATCTTTTAATTCACCAAATCACATTGTGAGGCCTTGCAAAGCCAATTTTTTAGATTATTTCATTAATCACCAAATGGCTTCCCAAATTCTTACACAACTTCAGAATGACACTCAGAAGGGAGCATACAATCGCCAAGGTTCCATAGTCCCCTTAACGTTAATCAAGCCTCACCAAATTTCACAAACACATAGACATCAGTTCCCTAAAATGACCGATTTTATTCATGAATTATTTGCTGGGAAAATGGTGAAAATGTTGAAAAACATCATATCTCTCAACGTTAAAGAAAGTGAAAAGAAATCCAAATTTGCATTTATTCCACCAAGTTGTGTGATGATCCGTCCAGTAGTTTTTGTGTAATCTTGCTTAAAAACAAACATACCAACCAAAAACAAAAGGACAGGAGTTAAAAACATAACCTCCTTGCTGGGATACAAATAACTTGTACTGTAGCTGTCAGGTAAATGCATGGAGAGTAAACAGTTCAATATTTCCCCCTGAATTGTAGAGGAGTTCAAGTACTAAACAGCATCAACAAAGGAGTATAAGGGCCACTTATATTTAAAATGTCCCCATTGTGGTACTGATAAAAGATTATCTCATCGTAACTTATACCACCATTACGAGAACAAAGCCATAATATTTTAAGAATGAGTCATAATTTGAGGCTATGTGTCATATTAGAGGGGGAATATCAGAAGATCCGCCTGTTGCCTGTGTTGAAACGACGAATGTGGAAGATCTTGTTATACTTTAGTGGGGGTGGAGCTCATCAGCTCCACGTAATCAGATGTATCAGAACTTTGGGTACGTTTTTGGATCCAGATAGAGGGAAACCCCGGAGAGCACAGCTTCTCATTTCTGCTTATGTCCTTATTATTTTTCTTTAATCTTTGCAAAATTATGACCCACACATTTTGAGATAATTATTTCCCCCAAAAATTTAGATTATATCATAAAATCTCAGAATTATTTCTTTCTTCAAAATTCCCAAATATGTCTGTCCACTTAATGTTGGATCTTCGTTTTTATTAGTGACCCCTTTGTGACCCTTTCAGAATCGTCTCACTATGTCCCCCAGAGTTTGAATAACAATATGGTGAATATGACCACCCCTCCATGTCCTTACGTTATAATACTGAAACACATTATTCACCACACTATAAAATACAGCTTTATAAATTCCTTGTCATTGGTCATCAGCTTAGGCTACATCCAAGCCCAAACGCTGGAGAAAACGCTGTGACCCTCGTGCTTGATGGCCCATCACATGATTGAAATACACAGTAATTCCCGGTCAATGGCAGAAATGTTCCTGTGGGATTAGTGTTGTGGACAAGACTCCTTTGTTTTGGATTTCAGTCGAACATTCTTTCTGCTCTCAAATCATTTCACAGCTACAAAACTCTCTTTCTGCCGAGCCACTGAATGTAATCAGCCCAATCGCACTGACCTGCCTCTATTACTTTAAACATATCTCATTATTCTTTCAGAAGAGAAAGAAAAAATAGGGGGCCGAACAAAGATAAGACTAAGGCCCACCACAAACTGCCTTTTCATTACAGTAAATATTTCGGCTAAATATTCAAGCTGAAAGCAATTAAGCGACAATAACCGTGCGTCTGTAGCCAAGCTGTATGTCTACTTAGTACAATACAGCTGTGTATCTGGGAAGAAAGGGGTGTGAATGAGAGACTTTGCGAACGCTTTCAAGAGGGACGCTCTGAAACTTCCAATGCACATTTGTCATGCTTTTAAGTGATTTACAAATGAGAGGCATGCAGGCCTTTTGTGAGGGGGACGGGGAGAGAGAGAGAGAGGAGTTTTTCAGTGAGGAGCTTTGTGTGTCCCTGCCTACCCACAGCATATAGATGGAGCTGGAAATTGTGGGTGTGCGTCATCGGAGGCCATTAAAGCAGGAGACACACCAGAGCCAATTGAAGTACGGTGATGGAGGGGAGAAGGAGGAACAAACAGGGTGATGATGAATATTTTCCTGAGTCGCTTTTTACTCTCTATTCATCATGGAAAGGAGGAGGAGCAGTAAAAAAGATGAAGTATTGTAATAAAGCAATAAAAGTTTTGTTTTTGACGTGTGTGTGTAATACAAGTGAAATAACTGTGTTCATTTAGGTCCACTTCCCTCCCCTGACATCCTACCCACTCATTCCCAGGGGCACACACTCTTTCTTTCACTTTCTCTCTCACACACACACACACACACACACATACACATACCGCACTACCACTACACAATAATTGTATTCAACATCTTAAGTAAACACACACACATACAGTGTCTTATGACTTTTGACTCATGTGCTGTGACATTAGTTCGGCGGTGGCTTGTTTTAGTGCGACAGGCCTTGAACAAAGATGAGAGGGAAGAGAAAAAAGAGGAGGAGGGACAATCTAACACGCCACCCTTCCCCCCACTCTGTAAAAAAAAAAATGCATGCCTTGTGTTGATTTCCTCCCTCACCTTCCTATATGAGGCCAGTGTGTTTTTCAACTTTCACTTGCCTTATTTATGCCATCAAATCAAGATGATGTGAAACACCCATTAATCCCAATGCTCACGATTTCATGGCATTGACAAAAATTTGCTGGCAACTCTTGCTGTTTGAGGCAACAGGTTTCTTTCTTCAAGTGTCAAGCAATAAGTGATTTGCTCATCAGCTTGGATAAATGCTGTTTCAGGGTGATCCCCGTGCAAATATACACTGGAAACCTCCTCAGCTCTTTTTGGAATGAGGTCATAAACGCACACATCTCTTTGTCAGCTGTTTTGAACATGGCTTCTGTGTTGGAGCTATTGTTATTGGCTGGAGTGTGTGGGTGATCCAGGCTCTACTTTGCAGTAGGGATTGGGGGTGGGTAGGGCGTTGTGAAGTGGGATGTTGCTGGTGGTTTTAGAGGGGGGGGATAGGGAGTCAGGGTGCCCCCCCCCCCCCAACCAAATACACACACACATGTTCATCAGTTCTGTAAAGTAAAACACATCGAGTTGTAATTACAAAGTCGATTCGAGCACCCGGGACAAGACAAGCAACAGCTGTCTGTGGCATGAGTCAAACACACAGTTGCATACATAGACACACACACCAACACACATACACACCTCGGATATAATTAGCAAGATCAAGGTAAGTGGAGGGCAACAAAGGATGTCTGTGTGTGTGTGTGTGTGTGTGTGTGTGTGTGTGTGTGTGTGTGTGTGTGTGTGTGTGTGCGCACTGCAAAACACTTGTGTAAATTTGCACATTTACCAGAAAAAGGTACACTGTACACAGATCTGGTAAGCAGTGTCATATTTCCTCAAGTAAAATGTTTAATATAACAATTAAAAGTTTTATATTAAAATCCTACATGAATAAAAGTACAGAAGTATAATCAGCAAATGTACCTCTAGTATCAAAAGGGCTCATAATGGGAGTTCATGCGACACACATTTGTTGTCACCCCGTCCCCCTGCTGACCACATGTTTGTTGTGTATTAGTGCACACTTCATCACACCTCAGGATGGTGACTGGCTATTTAAGTATATCTAAAGTTGCATCGCACAAAAGTCCTTTAAATTTCTTTGGTTTAAATGATATCACTACTCTCCAAATATCTGTCCATATTCTCAGAAACATGTTAGAAAGTGTCAATCATTGAGTTGGGTTTGCAATCTGCTGATCAGTGAGTTGTTTCACTATAGTCTTTTTTTACCACCTCCTTGTGAGGCCATCTTAATATAAGTTGTATAAGTTGTAACAAATAGTTAGATTCATGGTTAATTATTCACTAAAGCTTTATAGAGCAGATATAACCCCTTAATAAGAACAAACTTTGGGTTGCCAGGTACAAAACATTGGTTAGTGTCTGTCTTTGACTTTTGGAAATGATGCAGATGTTGATATAATTTTAGTAAATGCTCCTAAGTTTCTAAATTTCTATATAGCCACCAAGATAAGATAAGATAAGATAAGTTAAGATAATCCTTTACTTGTCCCACAACAGGGACATTTGCTGTGTTAGAGCAGCAAAGAGGACAGTCAAAAAAGTAGACATCAGTAGAGTGAAACAATATATACAGTATGAGAATGTACACATACACATGACTTGCAGCGACAGAAATGAATATTTTACAGTTAAAAGAAAGTATAGATATGAGTTTAAGTCTTGTATAAGTCGTCAATTCAGGGTTTTAATCATCAAGCCTGAAGTTGTAAATGTTTATCAGAAAATGGTCTTAACCAGTAAATGAAGCTTTTACATTCTGGCAACTTTAAAATCATTCTTACTCATAGCTCTTAACAGACCAACGGAACATTTGTAACCGTTACAATGTGTTGACGTTTTCGAAAGACTGTCTGATACAAAATTCTGCCACTTCTGTGAATCGCAAGCAGTAACAGTAATACTGATTTTACCTTTTCAGTACTGAAAGAGGAGGGGGTGTATGTGGGGGTGGGTATGCTGGTGAGTGAGTGGTTGAGGGTATATTAGGTGAGGTGCTGACTGTGTAAGCAGGTTTGAGATTTACTGTAGCATTATTTCAGGTTTTGTACGTGTCTGCAATGCAGGTAATGTGGGGCCTGAACGCCACAGCACCTCCAGCTGAAATCCTGTTTCATGCTTGTCAGTAGAGCTGAGAGATAAACTGAAAAAGAGAGTAACACTGGGAGTAATCTAGATTTGTTTATGTCCGTGTTTTTGCTCAAAGACCTTTGAAAGCTGTCAACAAAAAAAACATGCTCCTCATTTTACATCTTAAGCACAAATTTAGCAATAGCTGGAAATGACCCAGGAGTGACGACTGGTTCCTAATGGGCCTTGTTTTATTCACTATTTCCATTGTCTTGACAACAGAAACAGACAAAAATATAACAGTGAACAGCTTTGTTTAGAATATGACTTCATGAAAACAGTGCAAATGCGAGGACAGAGAGTTTAGAAGACATGCAACCAGCTGTAAAGGGCTGACACCGCTGATTAGGTCGGATGTATAAATTATGCAAGGACGTTCCAAATGTGCTGAATGGTAAATATTGATAAATTGTTGTACGATTTAGCAACATTTAGTACTTTTTGAGGAGGCTTATAAACAAGATACCTCATGAGATTTTATGGTCAAAATCCTAGACTGCATATAAAGATGGACGACATTCAGAATCAGGATGGTGTTTTTTTTTGCCAAGCAGGTTTACCCATACAAGGAATTTGCTTTGGTGTGTTTGTGCAAGTATAAATATAGAAAATATAAAAAATAGGAAAGATAAATTAAATATAAAAAAATAAAGAATACTATAAGCACCAGGGGAGGGATTGTGCAATATGTACAGTTAGTCAGTTATTTGCCACAGGAAGTTAAAGTGTCAAAGTGTCACTTTCACCAAAGTGTCGACGTTCACCATCATCTGCTTTGGCAGGTTGAGCTTCTTCAGCTGCTGCAGGAAGTTTATCCTGGGCTGGGCTTTTGTTGGTGAGGGAGCCGATGTTCAGCTCCCACTGTAGGTCCTGGGTGATGAAGGTGCCCTGGAAGCAGAATGACTCCTCGGTGTTCACTGGGGAGTCACACAGGATGATGGGGGCGGGCAGGACTTGGATCATCCTGAAGTCCACACTCATCTCCACTGTTTTGAGAGCGTTGAGCTCAAGGTTGTTGTCACTGCACCAGGTGACCAGGTGGTCAATCTCCCACTTGCCAGTAGACTTGTCCCCCACCAGAGAAGAGTCCAATGAGGGTGGTGTCATCCGCAAACTTCAGGAGCTTGACGGACTGGAGGTGCAGCTGTTCGTGTACAGGGAGAAGAGCAGAGGAGAAAGAACGCAGCCTTGGGGGGAATCTGGTGCTGATGGTCTGGGGGTCAGAGACATGTTTACCCAGCTTCACACGCTGACAGGACAGGAAGTCTCTGATCCACCTGCAGATGGAGTCAGGCACGCTCAGCTGTGAAAGCTTGTCCTGGAGCAGAGCAGGGATTATGTGTTGAATGCAGAGCGGAAGTCCACAAACAGGATCATCACAGTTTGGGTTAGGGTTTCCCAAATTTGGTATTGTGGGAGGAAGTGGAGACATGTCGTCCATCTTTTTATACATTCTATGGTAAAAACTAGTTTTTGCTCACTAATGTCTGAAATGTGTCAGATTATAGTAATTGTTACAATCTAGGACGTTTCAATGTTTTCTTTTACTGTTTTCTTTTTATGTGACAATTACATGGATATTTTCCTTCAGGAGCAGAATGATGGCTGAACAGGAGACAACTCTGACATGGAGGATGTATTTAACTGTGAACTGCTGATCCTGGTGTGGAACAACAAAGTGATGACAATAATATTCCACCTGATTCCTCCGAATCTGATCAGCAGGGCAGTGATGATTGTGACAATAGAGCCACAACTCCATCTGATGACAGTAACCACGTGCAGAGATCCGGAGGACCTGTGTGCGTTCACGTCAGCATCAGAAAGACGACATCCGTCACACAGCATGTTACTTTCACATGAGCAAGTATTGGCCACGAGTGGAGCACCACTCCAAGATGGGTGGGGTTAACTAGGTCGACAGGATGATGAGTTGCTACTCAATGACTTTCCAAAGTAATAAGTGGACAATGTGGATTCTGACGCATGTCACTGATCTGACTTTAAACAACAGTTTGTGGTATGTGGAATGTGGTACACCAAGAGAGGCCATAAAGCCGTTCCTCAAGTTTCACATGACAGTGGTCAAGCACACTTGAGGAAGTGGGACAGTGATGTCGAACATGTACAGGAAGAGAACAACTCGTGCTAAACGTCTTCCAAGATGGCAGCTCCCGGAAATGTTGTAGAAATGTGTGACATGTTTTGTGTTCCTGTCTCACACGTTTGTTTTTTTTCATACAGACAAAAGGTGTGACTTACTGTTGCTGCAGACAAAAAACACATTCATATGAACTTTCTATTGTTTGCAAATGTGCACACCCATGTTTAGGCATTAAAATAAACTGGTTCACTGGTGACTTTTATATGTTAAAGTAAAATTAACCCACATAAAAAATGCATACAAAATCAAATAGTTATGAAGGTTAAGGTAAAATTCAAGTGATTTGGACTTTTGTATCTTGGGGTTCAAACAGATTATACACAAATCTTTTTTTTTTTTTTAAAACACTTTAATTATATAGGACTTTTCTAAACAAAGTCCTTGACAGACAAAAACAAATGAAAATTAAAGAACAGCAATCAAAACAAAAGAAAAATAATCAGTTCACAAAAAAGAAGTGAATAAAATGAACTTATAAGATGTTGCCTGTCGGATCTCAATAGCTAAACTTTTCCACAGTTTTAAGCTCTAACAGCAAAAATTGTTAAACTTGGATATGGTTCCTGTTTACATTTTGTGGAACTCTGCAATATCTGAAATCTTTCTGTTATGACTTAAGGTCTTCTGAAACTTTAGCTATTTAAATAACTTGTCTTTATATGATAAAATTCTCTAAGTGATTGCTATTGAAATCAAAGTAGGTCATTTAATTTTGAGTGGGTTATCAAGCTGCAAATATTATAGGTATTAACTCTAAAAAAATATATAAAAAATAAAAACATCTTATAAATATATAAAATATCATATTAAATATTTTGCTTTTAATTTGTAACTTTTAAAGATGTCTACATTTCAAGAAATGAGTGTAAGTAACTGATGCTTTAAAGCTCCAGCAAAGTTATAAATAACTTTGAATCAAAGTATAAAATAAAATGATGTGTACGCAAACAAAATTTCAATTGCCAGCATACAAAGTTTATTTGGGTCAACAAAAAAAAATTGAAATCACTTGTCTGAGTGATGTTTCTGTCTTATCAGGACACTCGCGTAGTAGCACTCACTCACACAAATACAGGGAAATGTATTTATGGGTTGAACTTTTGTACCACATGGTGTGCAAGGCAAGACATGTTTAAAGTGTAAATCAATTCTGAGTAAAACTGAGGAAGAAATGAGGTAAACATTACCGAGCTACCTTTTAAGTTATCACGTTTACTTTCATTACCTTCTCCTCTGTTGTTTGAATTCCCTTGTATTATGATCAAAGAGTTGAAGCCATGCACATTTACATGTAACTCAACTATTGGTCTTTAATTGTCCGAGTAGAGTCAGTCTAACTAAAACTTGAAATATTTAACTGCCTTGTTATAGGACCTCACAAACACCTTTCAACAGCAGTGCCTTCACCGCTGGTTGGAGAGCCTCGCTAAATTGGAGTAATGGAGCCTCATGCCAGACAATAATGTGAGTTAGGTCCTTCAGGGCAAGGAGCTACAGAGATAGCCAAACAAAAGATAATCAATATCATATGGTGTGTCGCCCGGAGTCTAGACCAGCCTCTCTCTGGCATATACTCCGCACATGCCTCTGAGCGCTTGTCTACCGCCTGATCCAATGTCAGACACAATGTCAAATAGGCAACACGTCTGGGGCAACGTGTTAATTACAACATCATCACAGGAGTAAACACGGCGGTGATATGACAGCTTTCCAAACAAAGGTGATAAAGGAGACATTAATAATCACGCTTACTCCTGTCACGGAAATGAAATTTGAAGAATTTTAATGAACATTGATTGACCTCAGGTATGCTACGGATGTTTTTATACTCCACTTGTGCGGGTGCGTGTTTTAAACCTGCCATCTGGAATGGGCTGTTCCCTTGTCCTGTGTTAATGCTCCAGAGCTACCTCAGAATTATTCCTTGTCATTGGTGAGTCCCCTTCAAACAGTTTGACAATATGCTGTCACTTTTCATTGTTGCCTGCAGAGATTTAAAACTTAAAAGATTGTAGTGAAGGTAAATATTGTAGCGTTCATCCTACCTGGATCATCTGCAATAAAGAATTTATAGTTTTTCATATGGCCTTTCATAAAATTATACAGATCGAATGACTAATGACTTCTTCATTTTAGAAGACTAGACACTGACGCTAAACTTTTTCTGCACAACGTTATGACACGCATTGAACTTCCGGGCGTTAGGGCATAACTAGCCATGAACATTTGTGTACTTATTGTTTTTTTACATATTTCG